>NC_055996.1:3543204-3843204 GCF_018446385.1 Zingiber officinale | reverse complement strand
TTAATACCTCGAGGTCTCAAGGTCGGTGATGGATAAATGATCAAAGTACTGGACATCGAGTGAGGATATTCTTGGATTGCTGGTTATGAACCAAATTATAATTTGACGGGATGATAAAATTAAAAAGAAATCATAATTAATTACGATTGGATCATGACTACAATTCGATCATAAATATAAATAATACATCTTCTAGATAAAAAAAATTGATCCAATAAATTTTGTCTCCCAATACTAAAGGGTGTCCATGCTCGGATACGGTCCGATATTCACTCTGACCCGGCCGGGCTGTCAACTAATCATTCATACCCCTGCCCGCTGATGCGATGGGCTATAGTTTAAAAAAGCATTGACAGAAACGCGTAATTACTAATTAGAAGCCAACTTGGTCATGGCTGACCCACTCGGTCCGTCCACGTTCATCCCCCGAATCTCATTTGAGATCTTTCCCCTACTTTCTTATTGCATTTTGTGAGGTGCGCAGGACGCTCCGCTTTCCCCAAATCCGTTTCCTCTTTCCTCTCCGCTTCTTCCTCTCTCTTCTAATTTTTTTTTTGCCCTTTTGGGTTGCTCGATCTGTCAGGGTCTGTTTCTCCTCATGCTTCCCGTTCGTCGGCGGCCTTTCTCTCGGGATTTTGCTGCTGTTTCCGCTGCTGGTGCTCGGATTTGGCTCCTCGGGGTTGCTTCCTCCTAGTCCGCACTCATGGCAGCTCTTGTCAAACGAGGAGGTGATCCCTCTTCGATCCCTGTAATATTAGCTTATCTTTCCGTGTTGTTGGAGAAATTGGCCGATTTGGGGCTGGATCTGTAGGGTTTTCCGAGATCCTTGTTGAGAGATATCTTCCTGTTGTTTATTTCGATGGTTAGCCACTTTTTGTGCTATAAAATTTGCTAAAATCGAGGTGATGCTGCAGATCTGTCGATACTTTGTGCTGTTTACCTTTAAGATTTGTTTGACTTAAACTTCTCAGCTCATAGTTACCGATCTTTGATTGGTTTTGCTTCTGAGATTTTTTTTTTTTTGTTGTTGTTGTTGTTGCTATTTCGGGGGGTAGATTTTTGTGCTATGCCTTTAAGGATATTGAACATAAGTTCTTGTATTTCGCCAATACCTTCAGAAAAAAGTGAAACCTGCAATTCCGACAATAGCATCTTGTTTGTTTTTAGTGCTATGTTGAGGATGGTTGTTTGTATGGTAATCAGCTTTTCATTTTAGAGGTTTAATTACATAAATATGCTCAGCTTCTTGGGCTGACTATATCCTTTTGTCTTCGTTGTCTCTGCAGGCAGTGATGATATCTATCCTGGTGGCCCTTTCTTCTCAAATCTTGTAGATGCGGGCCTTCTTGTGTCTCTCGCTCGTACAGTTGATGTTTACTGCCCTCCTCGCAAGAGGTCCCGAGTCACTGCTCCGCTGATCCTCAGAGCTGGAGAGAAAGCTGCAGAGGGAAAACAGCAACCTCGGTCAATTGACACTCTGCCTGACGAGTGCCTCTTTGAGATCCTCAGACGGTTGCCGGGAGATAAAGAAAGAAGCAACTCTGCTTGTGTCTCTAAACGTTGGCTCATGCTACTGAGCAGCATCTGTTCTTCTCAACTTATTGGTAGGATGAAGCCTAGCCTCCAATCTGTGAACAAGCCCTTGCCAGATCTGAATGAGCATCCGTCTGTAAATGACCAGGAAATTCAGAACAATGGCTTTCTTACTAGGCGCTTGGAAGCAGAGGAAGCTACTGATATTAGACTCTCTGCTATTGCACTGGGAACCTGTAGCCGTGGGGGACTGGGCAAACTTTTCATCCAAGGAAATGACTCAACTAAGGTCTCTGATGTTGGGCTCTCTGCAATTGCTCATGCTTGCCCTTCACTTCGGGCCTTATCTATGTGGAAGGTACCATTGGTCACTGATGCTGGTCTAGAAGAGATTGCCAATGAATGCCCATTGTTGGAAAAATTAGATCTTTGTCACTGTCCTCAGATCTCAGACAAGGGCTTGATAGCTGTTGCTCTGAAGTGCCCCAACTTGATGACTCTCACTATCGAAGCCTCCTCAAACATAAGTAATAAAGCTCTTCAGTTTGTTGGTCGTTGCTGTTCAAAATTGAAATATGTTACTATTAAAGACTGCCCAGAAGTTGGCGACCAAGGAATTGCAAGCTTGGTCTCTTCTCCCTCATCTTCATTGGAAAGAATAAAACTTCAAGCTTTGAACATTTCTGACTTGGCCCTTGCAGTTATTGGCCAATATGGGAAGAATCTAATAGATCTGTCTCTGGTTAGTCTACAGAAAGTGGGGGAGAAGGGATTTTGGGTTATGGGTAATACTTGTGGGTTACAGAAGTTAAGATCCATCAGTATCACCTGTTGTAGTGGGCTTACTGATATAGGCTTGCAAGCTGTTGCAAAAGGTTCCCCGTTATTGAAGCAGCTTTTTGTTCGCAAATCCTGCTACCTATCTGATGCTGGCCTGAGAGCTTTTGCTGAAAAAGCTAGGGCACTTGAAAATTTTCACCTTGAGAACTGTAACCGTGTAACTTTTTTGGGTGTCCTCAGTGTTCTTTTCAATTGTCCAAAGTTGAACTCACTTGCCCTAATGAGATGCTTGGGCATCAGAGACTTACCTTATGCCCCTGCCCAACTGCCATCATGTATGTCACTTGAGTCCTTGATAATTCAGGATTGTCCAGATGTAACAAGTGCTAGCCTACAAATGGTGGGGAAGATCTGCCCCCAGTTGCAGAAAATAGACTTGGGTGGTCAAGCTGGAGTTACTGATGCTTTGCTTATCCCACTAATTGAGAATTCAAAAGTGGGTATTGTAGAAGTAAATTTAAGAGGTTGTGTTAATGTTTCGGATGCATTGATCACCATATTAGCAAAGGCACATGGAAGTACTCTGAAGATGCTTAATCTTGATGGTTGTACAAAGATCACCGACAGGAGCCTCATGGCCATTGCAACCTGTTGCTTTGTGCTTGATGATCTGGATTTATCAGGTTGCTCAATAGGTAACTATGGTGTGGCAGTTCTTGCATCTGCAAAGCAGCTTAGCTTGCGTGTTCTCTCTCTTGCAAGCTGCTCAATCACCACAAAATGTCTGCCATTCTTGGCAAATATGGGGCAGTCAGTAGTGGGCCTGAATCTTCAGCAGTGCCGCTTGATCACCAGTGATGCAGTTGCAGTGCTTGAGCAAAAACTATGGTGGTGCGATATCATTTCCTAGAAGTAGAGAACACTAAACAAATGGTGCAAGGGAGTTTCTTTGGAGTCTAGTCATTGGACTTCTTTCATGACCTTCAGCGCCAGAAAAGTGTGGAAAAACATAAGTATCTTTCAGTTTGTTTTTTGGTTCATGTCCTCCGGACTTGGCCTTTCACCTTTTGGTCAATTTCCATGGACCTATGGCTGAGTTCATTTTTACAGTTGTTCTTGGAAAGGAACTCTGTTTTGAGGCGGCAAGCAGTCATCCGATCCAATGGCTTGCTTTCCTCGATTTTTGGCCTGGGTTATGGAATTACCATATTCAATCCCGGTTTTGGTTGTAGTTTTCTACTTCCGAGCCTAGTTATGTCATGGTCTTAGATGTTTCAACTGTGATCCTGGTTCGTGTTACCAAGGAAGCTTGATAGTTTGCTTCTCTGGTGTTTTAGCCAAGTTATCATGTTGTTAAAGTCTGCAGGTCGAACTCGTGCTGAGTTTCAGGTGTGTTGAGTCCTTTGTTGTTTGCAGTGTGTGCTCGATGTCAGCTCTGTAATTCGGGTCTGTCCTCTGTAGTGTTGGTCCGGTTGGGTTGCTTTTGCACAGTTTGTTTGATGCCTGAGATTCAAGGTATTTGGCTATGGCTGCATGTTATTGTAGCATTGCCATGACAACCATGTTTGGTTGTTTTTTTCGCCAAATCCTATTTTTCCCAGGTTGATCATGGACTGTAACGTTCGCAATCTTCTCTATGATAAAATAAACTGATATTTTAGTATGATGTTCTTATTTTTCTGTGCTAGTATTGTTGAACTAATTATTGTTTGCCTCCGCTGTGATTGGTGCGTATCTCCTATGACACATCATCTTCATTTCGTCTTTGGTTTAGGGTTTAGAGTTATACCCTTCTGCTCTTTAATAAATTTTAATTCAGCTTTGCTTAATGTGTAGATGCTACTTGTAGGATTGAGGGGATGTTTGGTTGATGAGTTTGGGAATGAAGAAATAAAATGATAATAAAAAAATAATGTTTGGATTATGAGTTTTAGAATGATTTTTAAATTTATAAAAATCAATTAAATCTATATAATTAGGTAGATTTTATTTCCATTCTCATTCTCATTATATTTTACTATCAAACTCATATCTATAATTATTTTCATCATTTAATCAAATGCCGCCACATGAATGATTTAGCATCATTAATAATTTTGAATGTCTGTGCTTGCAAATTTTGAAAAGGTGGAATAGGGATTAGCATGATATATTGAATCCTAGATCGTATTAAAAAAGTGCAATATATTAAATATTTTGATATAAATTTCATACTAATATTGAAAATTTTAATATGATATATTACCTTATTAAAATTTTTAATATACCGCTAAAATGACTCAATATATTTTGACAGTATATACGGAATTTTTTATCATCCCTACCCACATAGTGAAGAGTTCCTTGAGCAATATTTCCCTCGGAGCAACTCCGTTTACCACCAGAACACGGATGATGCATAATCCGAAATAACTTGTTGAATAAAGTGAAAAAATAGATATTCTTTTGACTAAGAATAAGTTTTACCAGTCCGAAATAGATATTTTAAAAATAATAATCCAGTAAGAACCGATGATCTGAATGTAAATTGTATAACCAAATATAAAAATACTTATTTTACAATAATTCATAAAGAATAAATACATTATTCCCGTAAATCAGATGCACTAATATTAACTTACCAGCCAAATCCCTCTCTCTGAATGTACTTGTTGACGAAGTATTTAAGGTAAATACCTCCCTTATGTGTTAGTCACTATTCCAAAAGTTGATTTACCTCCTCCGTATTAACCTTGGGACGGATTGACAGGGATGCTGGGACGAACGTATTCGTCTTTTGACATAATTGTTGACCAAGTATTCAGAACTAAGACATTATTTATATTGAAAATTAAGATTCACGTGATAAACTAAGACTGCTTCAATCTGTTAATTGTCTGGCTATAACTATTGTAATCTCAATGACGCATTAGAATCATACTTTAATCCGTTAAGCATCAGTTGCTTAGTCTAATAATAAATGAATTAGATCAGCATCCATATAATGAGTCAGTCACTATACGAAGCCTCAAATCCTGTGAAGGCATTACCACAACAAATCTACTAATATTTTGATCTGGAAAACTCAAATTGGATACGCTTCAGCAGTTACCAATAAGAATGAAATCCACGTAATTATTTAACAAAGAACATACAAGAAACTATGACGGGAAAGTGAAACTGTTCGACCAGAAGGAACAACAACTACATAATATCTTTCCGATCTTGTAGCAGAAAATCAAACTCGGAAAAGCAAGTAGCATGGAAGTTCCATCTCAGATATGCTCGTTGAGAAGAACTACCCTAGCACAAATCATGGAGCTTTCTAGATATGTAGCAAACCAACAGAGACCAAGCCAACACTTGACGCCATCACAATGCAAGACCAAACCGTACTGTGCGGAAAAGAATTAGTGCTATGAATTCAACGGTATATTAAATACATGAATCTAGTGGCAGGCTTATATATAACATGCTTGTGAATATAAGAAAATACCTCTTCATTCAAAACACCGTTTGAAGATTATCTAGGTCTGTATATGTCATCTTAGGGTCCTCTGTCATTTTAGTATCAAATAGAGGAGTAGCCAGCTTGGGAGGGTTCTAAACAAAGGTGAATCACTCATTAAGATGAAAAATCTCCAAAACAATCAAACATGCAAGTTAACTTTTTGATTACCAAGAAAGAAAATCACATTCTACTTTTCACACAGAACTTCCAATAATAATGAGGACCAATATGGTTATTGGTTAAAAATTACTTAGTTGGAGAAAGATCCCAACATGATTTGTGGTATTCAATGTCCATGAAAAGCAATTTTGTTCATGAGCTACTATTTAATTGCTTGTATCAAATGTTTAAGTTAGATGTTTTGATTGGATAATATTTTTGTAGGCTTTGGTGTTGGTTGCAAAGTTAAAGAGTTTGTTTCATGTCCTTTATTTTATTCTGTAGCCCTTCATTGTAAATTTTATTAACTGGCACCATTTTTTCAATGCTCAATTACCGAAACACGTCTCTTAAGCTCCTTTAATTACGCTCTCTCTTATGCCCCATCAGTGTTATGAAAATGTCCAGATCAGTTAAAAGCCTAACCAGCTATTCTAACTTTTGAATGTTTTTGCAAACAAATCTAGTTCCTGTAAGGAGCAAGTCTCCACTCTTCAAACTATCGAAGATGAATCAGGGAGTGATGGGGGATACTAGGTAGTTAATAAGTTTGCCAATGGTTAAAAGAGGAGAGAATGATGGGGAGCCCATCTGATCCAAAAGACCAGCTATTTACTGCCCTATCTCATTTTGAAGACCAACCACATCAGGACCCTTGCCCATCAGAGCTGTCGTCCAACTTGTAGAAGGATGACTATGAAAAATATTGCAGATTAAGATCCTCTTTAACAAAATAATTAAAGGAAAAAATTGTCCTGAAAAAAAAGCCTGAGAGAATAGGTAAGAAAACAGCCTAGGCAACAGAATGGCTGAAAACAGCCTATTTCAGTTGGCATTTTTTTTGTGTGTAATGGCAACCAAGATTTAAAGAGAGAGTATGTAAATTGGTGATTTGATAAGTTGAAGATGGCTAATTTGCAGACCAAACTTTTAGAAAAAGAAAGTTATTGCTCCAAGTTCAAGCATATGGGAAAATGAAAGCCGAGATAGACTAGTCAACAATAGAAGCAACTGGAATTCTGGGATTTCTGTAGATAAGCTCTGAAGCAATGTCAAAGAAGTAGAAAGGTAACTAGAAACAAGTTAAGTACCTTTCCTCTGACAAATCAAGGACAGTAGTAAGAGGAAAATGTTCACATGAGAGAACTCACATTCAGGCACTTATTTGCACAGGGATGGATCATCTTGCGGACAGGAACCTTGTATAAATCTTTTAGAATTTTTTAAATAATAATGTCCAAAGACAAGATGATTTAGCAGTGCAACCTTAGCAAATTCGTTTGTTGTTGTTCCTTTATAGTTGCAACTAAGCTGGTACTGGTTTCCTATTATAAGTTAAATTAATCTTTAAATTCATACTGAACATATAACATAATCAAAGGAAGCTTAAACAAGTAAAAACACTCCGCTTGTAACAGATATCATGGCATATATTTGATCAAATAATCCTACCATGCAACGCACAAGAGCCCAATTGATGCCACTGAAAAACGGATGTTGCTTGACTTCATTAGCTCCATGGCACGAGCCTAATCTGTTTCTAGGATCCCTATGCAGCAACCGATATATCAACTGTTTTGCTGGAAGACTTACCTACTCAAAAATTAAAAAAAAACACTTAGCAACCATGTAAAGTAGAATAAATCCAACTAAATTCACAACAGAATTCTGAATAGATCTCAACAGTGCACATCCAATAAGATGCATGCAATATATAAATAATAGTAATCAATAAATGGATTGCTAAAGTTTTTCTTTGTAATACCCAATCAATCGCTGTACACCTAGCATTTAGTATCATATTCCAGGAACTAGGTCTGGACTCAATAATTGATTCCAAGATGTTGAAAAGTGAAAACAACTTCATGTTACATTAACTATCATTTCCTACGATAGGACTGAAGATTCCTATTAATTTCGCTGGCAAGAAAAGTTGCAAAAATCAAAATTTTGGAGTAAGTGTTAAACCATGAAATGATGATTGCATTGCACCTTTCACCATAATCACCTTACAGGCTAAGCTTTCAGAGTAGACAATTATTGAAATCACATCTTAACACTTGTTGAGTTTTAATCATCATTAAGCCCCTCTGAGCCTCTTGTTATGAATCCATGTATTAACAAACTTATGTATAAGTTGGTACCCTCTGTGCTTTTGAGATCAACATCACAGAGAGTCCTGTAATTTTATGATGTGCTTATATCATTCTTCTCTAATTGTTATTGATGAAGCACTTGCTCACTTAATTTTTGGAACTTTAGAACTCTACAACTTTCATTGGTGACAATAAAATGAGAATAAATGAGCTTGGCAACAGTCTAAAGAGAACAAAATCACCTAGATTCTAGAATTTCTACGAGATCATTTGTTTTAACTAGCAAATGTTCAAATTTTTCACAGAAAGTAACTAAGTATTTGTGCCACAAAAAAAACAATTTTCACAATTTTGTCATCTGATATAGATACTTCAATTGATGAACTCACTGAGATACTTCCAGGAAATCTAAGGTCCTTGTGAAGAACGTTAGCAAATGTCTTCTGCCTAGTCTTTCCTCGAAATGGTGTATAACCATATAACATCTCATAAAGAAGAATTCCTATCCAAGAAATTTTAAGGAATTAAATTAGTATGAGTAAAACTACTGCAATTGATTGCAACAACATATGCAGTTACAGAAATCATAGTAAAAGCTGGATAATGTATTGCAACAAAATGCACCACCTACCAAGTGCCCACCAATCAACTGCACTAGTGTGGCCAGCTCCAGTAATGATCTCCTGAAAAAGAAGATCATCGATATTATGAACAGTTATAGTATAGAAGTATTAACTTCACAAAAAAGCATAGCAAACTTATTAAAGCGGAGAATGACAGTCATTTAGCTTAAACATCTATCTTTTAGTTTACAGTTACATGAAATTTAGATAAATTTAATGTGGAAAGTAGTTTCTGGCTTTCTGCTCTCCAGGTGCTTGCATCTAAATGCCCTTTTCTAGTCCTATAGTCGTCTTTGTTTTCTTGTCTTAGTATAATGTTTAACAATTTGCTGAGTGCTGCTTGGTTTATGGTCAGAATTGAGCACCACCCATGTCCATGTTGGATCTAAAACTAGGTCAGTATCCATAAATAGACACAAGCCAAGGTGACTTTGGTTGCAAGTCTTACTTCAACCATAAGTCAAGGATATGAAAAATGGGTTGAATCACATGCCAGCGAAACAAACACAAGCCAAAGGTGACTTTGGTTGCAGGTGTTACTTCTTGAACCGTAAGTCAAGAAAGTAAAAATTGGGTCGAATCACATGCCAGTGAAACTGTAATTGTCCCTTGGAAATTGGAAGAAACCACATTGCATAAACTTAAACTTCATAAAAGTGCAGTCAGCAATGATGTTTAATAATACATCTATCACTTCCTAGCCAACTAGCCATCTTTATGTGCTGATAAAGCATGCATCTAAATCAGAATAAGAAGGAAGCACCAGCTATTCTTTTGATTAGATGTGCATAAGAATACTCAAATTTATATGCATGTGATGTAGTCAATAGAACTTATTTTCACATGCTATATAAACAAATGTCTTAATGCATTTTAACTAAAATGGATTTATTATCATCCACATAAGAGGGTGAGAGAGATGGTATATACAGTGGTAAAACATGAATGTTAGATATTCCTAGTCCATTGACCCAGTTTGATCTTAGAGTGTGGTTACCCAACAAAATCTCCAGGTAATGTTGTTCTAATCTTAATTTATTATGTAATTTTAATTCTAATTATTAAATTTAAATATTTTTCCTTAATCAGATATATCAAATTTAATTTTGCTCTAACACAAACTTAAACATGGTTTATGCAGACAACATCGTAGCCAGCAACTGATAAGCCGAGTGTAAACAGAATAAACTCAAAGGTTGATATGTAGAAAGAAACTCTGTAAAATAAAGGATTCTAGTATAGAAACTGAATTTATGATATGTAGGTCAAAGAAGATGAAATCTGACTAACCATACTTTATGTCAAAGTAGTTGGCAATTAGTAAAACACTTTTAATATATAAAAGAAGAGAACACTAAGACGGATGTGTAAAGCCATAAAAATGAAAAAAAAAAAAAAAAAAAAAAACTATTCTAGAGCAATCAAGTATAGCTTCAATAGATGCAAAAATAACAAAAATAAACTTTAAAAGCCTGAACATTTTCAAAGAAGGCTGATACGTTATATTATTAGACAAGTTGAGTTGACTCAAATTGAATGTGTGGAAGCCTAGCAAAACTCTATTTGACATAATTAAAATAATTGAAAACATTTGTACACTACTAGTTATAATGTTCAATGCTAGAATAGGATCCATATAATCAACATCGAATATTCAGAACTTCTGGCTGGTCGTCTAACCTAGACTTGAACATAAACTGAATTAGATATCATATTGCAGAAAATACATTGAAATCAAGAGTTACTGAACAAAATGAAATAGACTCCAGAATTTAAAATTTTAATGCCTTTTATGTTATGTTTTAAAAAAAGGGCAGTCCAGTGCACGAAGCTCCCGCTATGCGGGGTCCTGAGAAAGGATCCATTGTACGCAGCCTTACCCTGCTTTTTACATTTAGTGAATTCTTTTAAAACTTGTGAAAGTTAGAATTGATGGGATGAATGTGATTCTAGCGAGTAGTTGACTCGATCCAATTAAGAAAAATAGATATCATAGCATTTTCCTAGTACATGAAAAAGACCAGAAAGGATCATTGCTTAACAACTCAGTAAAACAAGAGAGCTCAAAATTATGATGGAATAGCTCAGTTAAGTCTTGAAACACTAATAAAGCTCACTACAGGTAGCAATTTTAATCATTATTACTAGTACATACAGCAACAAAAGTGGAGAAAGGAGAAAATTTTGTATTATGATCAATTCATTCCAAATTTTAAGACCATTTTAATTAGATCTTCCCTCTGCACTATGGGGCACAACAGAAGCGCAGTAGTTATTACAAGTGAAAACATAATAGAGACTGTTGAGCACATAGAACTAATACACAGGCAATTTATGCAGTGCAAGATGCCTTTTTGTACGTTGGGATCACCCTAAAGCAAAATAAGGCAAAAATATCCAAATTGGTGGATTTAAGGCAAATTCCTTCATTCAACCTTTAAATTTGCAAATTTTTTTCATTTTTAGTTGAATTTTATTTTTGCCAATAAATCAGCCTAGGAAAATCAAAATTTGATTCCAATTTGATCTCCTTATTTCTTACATGATATGATATTTTTATTCCTTAAAATATGTACTTTCCATTTTGGGAAATATTTTTTAGATTCACTCATTTAGCTCGTTTTATAAATATGAGTGTAGTTTTTTTATTAAGCGGATGATAGAAGATTAATAAAATTATTCTAAGTGTTCTATTTTCAAGATTTTTCTAGCTATTCTGTGTGAATCAGCAGTTAATCTTTTGTTACTACACATTTCCGCTACATCAGTTGGTATCAAAGCTGACTAAGCTTCCTATAATATGCCACCTAGACGAGATCAACGAGTGACACCACTGGAAGAAGTTTACCAACCAATAACCTAGAAGCAATGTGAGATGTTATGGCTATGGTGAATCAGGACACCGGCAACAAGATTGCAAGAAGGCTGGCAAGAGGCCTTCGTTGATGATAGGCACACATGAAGAAACTATAGGCATGAATGAGGATGTTTATGATGAGAATGGATGACGAATGGCTGCAAACCAACATCTTTCAGTCAACATGCACAGTTAATGGGAAGGTATGCAAATTCATGAATGATTCAGGAAGTTGTGAAAATATGGTGTACGAAGAATTAATACAAAAATTGGGCATCAAGACTAAAAAACACCCCAAGCCTTACAAACCCACCTGGTTGCAAAAGGGAAGTGAGGTAACACTCTAAATGAGTGATGATTTCAATTTCTATGGGATACATTAAAAAGATCAGATTTGGAGTGACATGGTACCCATGAATGCATGCCACCTATGCTATGGGAGATCATGACAATATGATAGATTGGTTCATCATAATGGTTGAAATAATACCTACAGTTTCATATTCCAATAAAAAAAAAAATTGTGTTGCTACCCTCAAAAGAGCCTATCAATTGTAAACCAGAAGCAAATCTATTATCTCTACCAATGTTCGAAGACGAGATGGAAGAATCTGGCATGGTATTTAGTCTCTTTGGCAAAGAGGTGAGTCCCTTAGTAAGCCATTGGTAGAGGAATTTTCTAATGCTTTTCTTGCCAACTTGCCGAAGCAGTTACCACCGTTGCAGAATATTCATCATTAGATTGATGTACTTCCACTGCCCAACAAAATTCGTATTCATATGAAGGTCGAGGATTTCATCACTAAATGCAATTGGGCATTCAAGGGCGAATTCTTTCTACCCTAGGAGAATGATGCGGTGTAAGACACCTTTTTGCACGTCGGGATCACCCCAAGGCCAAATAAGGCAAAAATATCCAAATTGGTGGATTTGAACAAATTCCTTCATTCAACCTTTAAATTTGCATTTTTTTTTTGTTTTTAGTTGAATTTTGTTTTGCTAATAAATCAGTCTAGGAAAATTGAAATTTGATTCCAATTTGATTTCCTTATTTCTTAGGCATGCTGTGATATTTTATTCCTTAAATATGTACTTTCCATTTTGGAAAATATTTTCTGGATTCGCTTATTGTAGCTCGTCCTATAAATATGAGTGTAGTTTTTGGTTAATGGGATGATTGAAGATTGATTAACTTATTTTGAGTGTTCTATTTTCAAGATTTTCATGCTTATTCTGTGTGAATCAACATGTCAATCCTATTTTAATATTTTTCTTGAGATTTTCCTAGCTATTGTGTGTGAATCGACAGTTAATCTTTTGTTACTACATGCTGCTGCTACATCAGCCATAAAGAAAGTGGAGAAGAACTCTATTTCTTCTTAGCGTGAGACACATCTATTACATGTATATCTAAGATGAAACATAAATCCTCAACGTAAGACTAAACCCACTACAGATAACCTAATATCTATACCTATTAACACACACCCCTAAAGTTGGAGCATAAATCTTGTGTCCAACTTATCATAAACTAGAAAAGTCCTCACAATAGAATGTAAACTAACTAAAGTTATGACCACAGAGAAAATGCTGACACAATTCTCATACACAGGTAAAATAAAGTTTGGTGAAGAGTAGATGCAGCATACAGACATCAATTCCTTGACCTCATATCAACACGTCGATAAGGAGAGAAGGAAGCATGACCACATGAAACAAGTCTCTCAAGTGAGCTTCTCATTGTGGCAGCGCATATACTAGCAAACAACTGAGTAAAGCAAAAGGAAGAAGAAAAGCATTTGATGAGGCTCAGGAAGCAACTGAGAGAATGAACTAAATACTAAGAGAAGGGTCTCTAGAGCGAGCTTCTCCCCATGACAGAAAATATAGTAGAGCATGAAACAAATGGATGAAGAAGAGAAGGAAAACACTCGACAATCCTAGAGTCTACTAGAAAGATAGCATCTTGTAGGCAAAGACACAGGAAGGAATTGAGCAAATCTAGAAGAATGTAGAAGCTAAAACAATGCAACAAGAAAGTAAAGTTAAACCCTAGGAAGAAATGAGATTTGTAAAAGAAATCAAGAAAGGGTTGTTGATGCCGACTGGGTTGCTGGAGAAAGCATTATCAAGAAGCGCCAAAGAAAAGCATGTTTATGAGAAAGACCAAGAGGGGAGAGAAGCTGGGATGAAGACACAAGCAGTTGCTGCTGGAAAAGGAAGCAAAAAAGAAAAGCAAGTTTGGTGATTGTAAAAGAGCAGGGAACATGAGGGCTTAGGTTGTGATGAAGACTGAAAATGCAACAAGAAGAAAAGAGGCATTGATTGAGTAGATCTGTCAATGGTCGAGCATTGCTACAAGACCTTAAGACCAAGGAGAAGCAAGTGATCATGACCTAGACAAGGAGGAGAAGTGGTCATTGACATGGCTTAGTTGGCAAACACATGACAAGAGGCGACCAAGGAGGGGATGATGGAGGGAAGAAGCTAGGGGATGGAACCTCATGGGCACGTAAACTACATGCGATTGATAGGCATCCAATATCATCTGGATGCCATCGGACTCCAACTTCATGAAGGGCCAAGTGTACTAGTGTTGGTTCGAGCCACGACATCTTCAAGCTGTTTGGGCTGCTGTCAACAAAAGTAGATTAGATGAGAGGAGGCCATTAGCATTGGCAGCCTCCACTTTAGGGGGATTTCTTTTGGAAAACCTACCCCACTGTGTAGAAAACAGGAAAGAACTCTTGTATATTGCTGCTATTCTAAGGGACAACTATCACATGCATATATAGGACTCAACATAAACAACACTCATAACCTAATAAGTCACAGGACCTCTAACATAGATGCCCATATTGGCTTTTGCAAGGTAGTGGCTGTTAGTGCAATCGACCTCCAAGATTTTGATGTTTGTTTGACAATACGTTTAATAAGATCTGGTCAAGGTTGACCAAGTTAATTAGAAATCCTGATAGGTCAAGGTTATCTTGACCTAGGCAAAGGTAGAAGTCCTGACATGTAAGGTTGGCCTAGGCAAGAGAGAAGTCCTGACATGTCAAAGTTGACCTAAGCAAATGAGAAGTCTTGAAGGAGTGAACTCCAAACAAGTGTGATCGAAAGAAAGTTTCTGGTCGACCGCGCGCGGTCGACAGACCAACTATTTGGTTGACCGAAGAATACTATTTCTAATACTATTTTGCATTGCTATTGTGCTAAGTTAGTATTACAGGAAAGTCTTAATCGATCAGACACTGAGTAGAAGATGTTCAAAAAAGTCAGACCAAATGTTTGACAAATCAGTAAGATAAGTCTTGAAGAGGCCTTTCGGCAATAAGGATGTGTCCCAGTTGGGACAATCTTTGGCATTGATCCGACTAAAGAAACCAACAAAGATTTTTAACTCGAGATCAGATAGTCCTAACTATCAAGATCGATTCATGCATACTTATATATGTCTAACTTTGTTTTACAGATCTATTATTGTTATTCTTGTTGTGTTAACTTTGTTTTGCAGAAAAATAAAGTTTGGGTTGACCGAAGGGTTCGATCAATAGAATAGGGAGATTCGGTCAACCAATCCCAAGAAGAAAAGCACAATTGGATTACAAATAAGTCCAAAAATGGAAACAAAGATCTCTAATCAAGAGGATTCAGTCAACCGAACAAGTATGGAAAGCAGTGAAAATCGGATATGATTGGATCAACCAGGGAAGGAAATTTTGCGGTCCAATAGTTTGGTCAGTTGACCGAAAAAGAGCATTCGTGGGATTGATCCGATTTAAGTAAGCAAGGAAAGAAGACGGACCAGTCGCTTGCAGTTGACCGGAAGGATTTAGATTGGTTTTACCGAAGGAAGCCTATAAAACAAGCCTCAGGATCCGATGCTCAGTATCCAATTCGCTCAACGATCTCTCCTTCTCTTCTATTATGTTCGTGCAAGTATTGCTACTACTATGCAAAGAGGCTCTCCGACAACCTATAACGAAGCTCTATCTTTAAGTTGTCGGTATACTTTACTTGTATTTACATTAAAAGGGATAGTAGCTTGTTACTATCTTCTTTATCTTTTGTACACTTTCCTCCTTCTCTAAAAGCTTTTCGAAGAGGAGAATATTTGTGAATTGCTCATTCGAAAACGGTCCAAGGGATCGTGGGCCTTGGAGTAGCTATGAATTAAGTAACCACCCGAGTCTTTATCTTGCTTTTAGTTTTCCGCTACGCATCTCTGTCTTTGTTTTAGAAAATAAAACAAAAATTTTTATTGCACAATCCGGTCCAACGGTAGCATGGCTAGAAGTATTTGTATCAAGGAGGATCTTGACTCATTCAAAAAATACATACCGGTGCAATGTATTCTTCAGTTCCAACAAATGAATTTGATGCACGCACTGGCTCAGCTACAAATATTGGAGGAGCCTTTCCATTTCTCTGTTTCTTCTTACCCTCATCATTTGGGAGGAAAAGCTGAGATGGATGCCCAAAAAAAAATGGTAAATAAAGACAACATTTCCAGTTTCATATATAATGGTGTCAAATAATCAACCCACCTGAGGCTTGCAAGGTGTCAAACATGATAAATCAAAGTCTGTCAAAGAAACATGGCCATCTCGCTGAAGCAAGATATTCTCTGGTTTCAGGTCCCGGTATATGATACCTGTAGCAAATAAGTAGACATTAAACATCAAAAAGACATGGATACACAACATACAAATTCAATAGAAAAATCTTTGCCAGTTCATTAAGTTAAGCTAAAGGTGTTATTTTTCATTACCACGAGTGAGTCGAAGAAAAATAAATATACAACTAGTCAAGGTTTGAAATAGATTCTGAACCGGAGTTTTAGTCTCCAGTCGGAACCATATAGTGTCAGTGCTGTGCCGTGCATGCTGATTCAGTCACTTACTTGAGAAAGGAGACATTTTTCAGAACAAGAATAGCAATTAATAGCTCAGAGTTACAAAGAGCTATCTGCATACCTTGACAGTGAAGGTATTCAAGTGCTACAACTACTTCTGCAGCATAGAACCTGTACAAATAGGATGCCCTTAGCAGCATTCAAGGAGAGTAATTACTCTTTAGAAACAGAAAATGAATACCTTAAAATAAATTAAAAAATGTGTGTTTTGCTTGAAATACTTCAACACGCATTTCAAGAATGAGAAGAACAATTGCAGACTTCTTCCAATGAATGACAATGAAGAAATTCAAGTGGGCTATACTATGTTGAATAAAGAATAGTGCAAAATTGGTAAAATTGTTTTCTTAGTACTCTCTTCACATCAAGTGCTTGGTGATGTCAGTGGAACATCTCTCAGTTAAAGTTTAATATCTTCCTCAAATGCTCACGTCATCACAAATAATCACTCCTAACCAGTTAAATGTAAGACCCAACCAATGACAACTCAGCCACCATTGCCCATTGGCAAGCCATTTGTATTGGAATACCTATACTAAAATCTCCCTCAAGTAAAGCTTAATGTCTTCATCAAATGCACAAGTCCAACCACAGCATATTATCATTTCTAACTAGCAATATCTAAGGACAAACTAATGGCAACTCAACCACCAAAGTCATAGAAAAACCTCACCATGCCTATAATTAGGCTCATTGGTCTAATTATGACCATGGTTTTTAAAAACCATTTGTGATGGTTGGCATAGGTGAACCATCTCATTTTTCTCACTAACCAACACAATGGATACTTCAAAACCTATTGTGCAACACAGGAGGTGGGACACAAGCACCAACCGGTAGCTTCTTCTCCAACTTTCCTCTCTTTTTCCCACCAATAGCATCCTACTGTTGAGGATCAGCATAGGCACCAGCAGCAGCATGACCGACATATCTAGTTTTTCAGTCAGGAACCAATTTCCAAGCTCAAAACAAGATTTTAAACCTTCACTATAACAATCCAAACAAATGAGAGTTCAAATCTATTAACTTATCAAGATCAATCATTGGCCCAAAATGTTGAAACCCAAGTTAATGGTAATTCACTTGCCTAAGTCTATAACCTCTCCTTGAGCCCAGAACCTCTATGTGGAACTAAATCGAGGGTGGACTAGATATGGCATGCATGTGTATATACGAATATCATGAAAACAATTATATGAGAAATAGATTAAACTGTTGGTGAGTTCCTACTACTATCATGAATGTTGAGCTTAACTAATCAAAATGCTCACGTGAGCAGTGAGACTGCAGCAGTACAGATCTTAAAGGCCACTCTAGTTTTGAATTTTATCCAGATGAATTAAGATTCAAGATTCAAGATTCAAGATCCAAGATTCCTATTATGCTAATGTGAATTATCCCTATCTCTAGTAGGTCATACAACAAATTCATTTATTATTCGACTCGGTTCCAAGGTCATGAATGTTAAAACTTCCAAATGACCCTAATTCTTTGGTCTTATTACATCTCAATTAATTAATTTGAACACTTGAAAAACATCTACGCAAGTTTGAGACCAACACCTCTAACACTAAAGAAAATTGACCCAGTCAATAAAAAGGTCAATCTTTTAATTCTACTAAATTTACGCAAATAATGCCCACTATCATGATGAACATCCACACATGGGCATTCCATCATTATAAGTCAGCTATACCAA
Source organism: Zingiber officinale (assembly GCF_018446385.1). Taxonomy (NCBI): domain Eukaryota; kingdom Viridiplantae; phylum Streptophyta; class Magnoliopsida; order Zingiberales; family Zingiberaceae; genus Zingiber; species Zingiber officinale. Next base: position 3,825,049 of record NC_055996.1, on the reverse strand, counting down.
TGATTATGACAATTGATTCAAGTTGGTGGTGAGAAAATGATTTTTTTGATAACATTTGAATATCATATCTTCTATATGCTTAACTAAGAAATATTTCTGTATGTTGACCTAAGAGGTCAAACAATTCAAAGAAACCCACCCGGGTTTACAAGAATACTATCCTTTCAATGATTGGCCTTGTCTTTAGCAGTGCGTCATAAATGGAATCTTTAAGCCCCATTTATGTTATGCTTTTGTAACTACGATAGATTTTTATCTTGCACAAATGGTTGTACCTTCTTCTCTCTGTGATATATCTAATGTCCACTTTATAATCATGCACTTCACATAAGCAAATATGAAGAAATATCGAACAATTGTTGCAACCACAATTTTGAAAGACGACAAGGCAATATTTTCCCCTATTGCAAAATAGGGTAATGTTTTGATCAAATCGTGTTCTATAATAATGTGCAAAACATGTTACAGTTATTTGTGATTCGCTATTATAAATTTTTTTTCCCCACCTAGTGGGAAAAGGCTTGGTTGTTGTTGTGTATTATAAATTTTTTCTTTGAGATCCTGACTCTAGTAGTTCACTCCTTAATAGATTTTCTTATTTTAAACAAAGATGAAATATCTAAAATTGGATAGAAAAACATATATGATTATTTATAAGTGATTGAAAATTGAATCCTTTTACTATATGCTCAAGTGGAACCATGAAGCTGAAATGAGAATTGTAACTCATTTGAATTATTAGATTCTTAATTAAGGTTACAATTCATGAATATATAGAGTTGCTTGCTAATTGATTTTCCCGACATGCTGAAAATCAAATACATGCTGAAAACCAAATTTTCATTTCATGTTTTACTTATTGTTCATCTAGTTTATCATTTTTTTAATTGTAGATCTTAATGTATTTTATTCTTTTGTCAAAGGAAAATTCTGATTAGCATATACTTTCTTGTATATTTGTTCTGTTAATTAAGAAATGTATAAAATGTGTACCGCAGTGGTATGATATTTGCTTATGTTGTGTTATTTATCATCTTCATGATTGTGGATTTTTCTATCAACACATGATCAAGTGAAGTACCTCCTGGTAAATGGAAAAATACCCCAGGTCATGACAAATCATGGTGCTTGTAAACGAACTTTTTAAAGTTGAAGATATGGCGACCATGATACTTGTGAATTCTTAAGTGCAACATAGTAAAGGTGTGATCCTTGTAGATGAAGCCTTCTAAAGTTGAATAAAATATGAGAAATAAGTTGAGAAAAATGTTTACCGCTGCTCTTGGAGTCAACATTTGGTGGCTACTAGTGACACATAACTATATCACTTCTTTAAAAATGAAAATGAGGCATGGTTTAAAGTGTTGTGCCGAAACGGTCGAAACGGGCGGAACGTCTCGTTCCGCTCGGCGACCGGTACCGGCATGACCCCGGCACCAAACCCACGACAGGTGCGATGTGTTGCGCAACCCGGTGGTCACAGCAGAGGGCTCGACCCTGCAACAGTAGCGGAGAGGTTGCATAACCCTTCCGTTGTCGTCGTGGAGGCATCGTGCGACCATGCGGTCACTGCAGAGGGGTCGCACGACCAACGTGGTCGCGCCGAAGGAGTCATGCAATCCCGGCGGCCATGGCTGGTCGCGTAACCTTGCAACAACACCGAAGTCGAGCGGGCTCGCCAGTGATGTTGGATTTCAGATTTTTTTAATTAAACTTAGGTTAATTTTTTAATCAACTCCTAGTTATAGTGGAGATAATCTAAAGAGATTTTATTAAACCCTAATAAAATTATCTAATTAATTTTATATTTCATTTATTTTAATTTAAAAATTAAAATAAAATTTTTATTTATCTATTTTCATATCTTTTTCCTTTTTAAAAGATTATTTTTTATCTTGTTTATTTTTTAAATATTTATGTTAAATATTTTAGTTTTTAATTAATATATTTTATATTTAAAAAATACTGAAACTATATCGGCATGACATGATACGGTACCGAAACTGTATCGTTCCGATCAGGACCGAAACCTCAACACGGGTCGAAATTTTAAACCTTGAAATGAGAAGATTTCAGGTATTTATATGGGACCATGGAAACTGAAGTTCTCTACTACTCATTACTTCAGAGCTTAAGGCTTGAGCACAGTAGATGGACACTCTAATCAAGAACAACACACAATCTTCATAATCATGTTGCACCTAGAAGAGATTGGCAAATTTCTAAGTTTAATGTTTAAAAATACACCCTGAAGATATTTATTGCCTGAATGATACAACAGTTATCTAAGTTAATCAGACATCCTTCTGATAAGGAGACAATGGTAATTGGTGGTTACAATTTGGTAGGTACGCTAAATGATCAACAAAGGAAATAGCAAAAGAATGTTAAGTAGGTCACATTTTGAAAGGCATTGCTTCAGTTATCACCTGACATCTACACTACTGTATTGTATGGCCATTTGTAATAAATCTATTCTTAAATATTGCAGCAACCCTTCTATAAACAATATCAGTATCAAGTTCACCAACAAATTATGCAACAACTTGTCATACCAAAAGAATTTAAAAGTGGAACTCTCAATTCTGTTAAGCATTATAGAATTAATATAATAAGAATGCACGGGAGATAGAATCCATGATTAACAGCTATCCATGATTAACAGCTACGTAAACCATAAAAGAGATTTTAGGTCACATAGAATAAAATACTCTCAAAAATCCGTATCACTCCTAGGTAACTTTTTATGACATATTTAATTTATTTATAGGTAGTATGTAAAGAAATAAAAGAATCACCAGTTAGAAAAGTATGCATGACAGCTACCTAACAGCATCTTCCTTGAGGACCTTCTCAGGTTGTTTATCCAGAAGTAAAAAAAGCTCTCCACCAGGGCAGTAATCCGTTATCAAACATATATGTGTTTTTGTCTGCAATATATGACAATACCTGGTTATTATTCTTCAGAGACACATTAATGTATATTTGGCATCAACAAATACCTTTAGATCATAGTTAAAAATAGATGGTTGTAAAAGAGTGATTAGTAAATGATGTAATAAGATGAGTATAATACTATAATGTTTTACTTACAAATTACAATATCAATCAGATAAATAAAAATCCAATATCAATGAAGAACTGCTATTGTATGTTAGTCTCTACAATAGAAGCAGATATTTATTAAAGATATGATTTCTATAATATGGAGACATTTATGATTTTAGTTTGAGACTGATCTCGGGGATCCCTTAGCCAAATAAATAAATATCAAAATCAAAGCTGAAAAATGTGCATCAATACAATCTTCTACCATATTGTAACAACGCACAAAACTGAAAAATGTGTATCACCTGAAACATTTTGCGTACTACTCATTCAACAAACCGATAAATACTGACTATATCATTGAGGTTTAAGCCTCTCTAGCTCCACCTGGTGGTAGTTCACCGCCAAGAAATATTAGAAGGATCGACCTCAAAGATATATCCTCAAATCTGTCATCTCAAACTATCCTCTGTATGGTGAAGTTCGTACACTTACACTTAAAATATGAAAAACAGTCACTAAAGCTACGTAACACAATTTATCTTCACAGAAAAGCACTATACCAAATGGGTTGTGTGCCAAAGACAATCTCCTTTGAAATAAGGTAACAAATATAAACACACAATAAGAAAAACATAAGCAATGTAGCATGGTGTGGTCTACACCTAGCAAATAATAAAATTTAATCAAATTGTTTCCTATAGTGTCCAAAATCCTTCTTAACCCTCCCATCTTAACCTCAACAGAGAAAATAAAAATCTCACTGCACATTCCTAAGCCATCTAAAGCTCTCCTTAAGAACAAAAAACTCTTCTTTATAAGCTCTCTATTCTCCAATAGCATCTTCATGAGCCCTGAGATAATGGCATGCCTTCAATACATTCCCCAAGAGAAAAACCAGCTTCCAATCCTACAATAGAGTTTTCGACTTATTGTATTGGGACAAGTGAATCAGGATAAGTGAATTGCCTAGTAAGTTTCTAACCTCGCGAATTCTACTTAATCTGAAACTCTAAGGAAACACTCCAAATACAATCTCACTCCTCTCACTTTGCTCTACCACTGCACACATTAAAACCCAATTCCACATCATACCTACACCTAGCCTGAGCAAGAGGCCCTTGTGCTCAGGCATAACCTATTTACACCTTTGATCACTCCACTCTCAGATAAATAATAAACCTTCACTTTGTCTATTTGGACTTTTAAGAAACATTGTGCCACTTGAGCTCACTATATCTGTCGTCCACCCCATCTCTCCTCAGTATGTCTCCATAGAAGACAAGTTTTTCTACACCTTTTGCTATCATGTAAATTCACCTCCTATGAGCCCTCCTCAGAATTCCCTTAGCTGTGTTGTAGTGATCCTGTTTGAACATAACCAACTTGATGAACTTAGATTCTTCCTTAGCTTTGGGAAGAAAGCCACCTAACCCAAAATGTACTATAGTCAAGATAAATTAAATCTAACATGCTGACAACAATGACTTCCACTCCAAATCATCTCTCATATTTAAGGTCTTATACATAATTACATAGAACGTCTCAAAATACAACTTGTTGCAAAAAGGCATTGCAAAATATAAATTAAATACTAGGCTGTGAGATAAAGTTTTTTCGTTTAAGATGACAAGAGAGACAACATTTTCAATCTTGACTGTTTATTATTTTTCAAGAATAGTCACTTCTATAAAGCATTGAAATCTGCTAGTGGTTGGAGTGTTGGAGTATTGTTATTTGTTGATGTCTCAATGCTTGGCCAGAAGGAGATAGTGTTGGTGTCAGTTAAAAGAGAAAGAGACAGAGGGAGTTGAAGAATGAGCAGAGGAATAAGGAGGGGGGTGAAACATACCTCGTCTTTTATCTTTGTCGACCTTTTGTAGTTTTTGATCTTAAATATCTTCCCCTTTGTCAATTAATATTGAATTTCCTTCCTTGACACCAATTTCCTCTCCCATTGTAGGTCCCCAGTGTGAAATCAACTGATCCAATTGGAATTGTGAACTCTAACTCTACACTATTTCTATCTCAAAAAATCAATGAAAAAATAAATTCTACTTGTTTCAAGTGACAGAATGGAATTTCAAACTTCTGATTTGACTTTGAATTGAGATTTGTACTACTGAGATAATAGCACAAGAGCTTACTCCCTTTGTATAACTAGTGCATTTACTCTTGAATCTGAATGACAATTTTCTCCTCGTTTTGCCAATAAATGCAATAATTTCAGTTGTCACCTCCTAAAGCGCCATCTTGATCTCCTACCAATTTGGATTGTCTTTTAAAAAGCAACAAACAAAACAGGTAACAAAGTAATCAATTGTTTGTGCATGCCTTGTCAGTAAGCTTAGTTACCTCCACAAGGCCCTCCGTAATATTCAAATGCTCAATTAGGTTTTTATATTCTACCATGTATAGATTATGTAGCCTCCTCATGAAAGGGATTCATACACCCTAGCCTCTGCATCAGATGGTTTTCTTTAATAGTAGTGTTTTCATCATGTAACACTCCAATCTCTTCACACACATTGTGATGTAATCTTGTTAGTTACCATACTGATGAATGATGACATTATTCATTGTAGCAAAAGGTGACTACGCTCACCCCAAGCATCCCTCACAGTTCGTCCTCTAGTTATGTGAAGGGAGGTAAATCACGAGTCAGCTTATAGCCGACTGTCAAGTGACTAGGAGGATTTGATCCCTGCCCCATTGTAGCAAATTTGTTGTCCTCTAGCCAACTAGGCACCCTGTGGGGACAATGATGACATTATTCATGTGGCAAAAGATTATTCACTCGCCCCCAGTGCCTCCGCCAACCCGTCCCTAGGCCAACACAATGAAGGTAAATCACGGGTGACTACTAGCCATTAGTGTAAGTGGCCAAGACATGAGGGAGGACATGCTAATGATGACATTATTCATGATACATAGTTAAATGGTATTGACTTCTCTTGATTTCATTATCTCCCAATCACTAACTCTTACTCGATGACATGCATTTATCTTGTCAAGGGGAGTACCACGTAAGTTCTAATCTTTCAACATATCTGCCCCCTACATAGCCTAAATGCATTCCTTCAATCTAGCAAGTCCAGCTCAATACAAGTTGTCAAATTGAGGTCATTATAACTTCACTTGTTGATATTGACATACCACGGAATTCCTAGTAAGCCCAATAAGGTAGATATATGAATCCATCATCTCAAACCATTCTCTGCAGATCAAAATCAGTATGCCTTGAATGTGTAAATCATCCACACCATGCAATCACAATGTAAATGCAATACTCTGAATAACTCTTGTGCATTCCAGAACAACCAGCTTGCAACACAACAAAATAATAAACACAAGTACACAAGAAAAGAAGAGAGATACAGTGGGTTGTCTTAAAAATTATTCAAAGAGAGAATCCAAGCCTATGAGAGCAAAAAATATAAGGCAACTTAGACAAGCCTGACCGCAAAACATAGGAAACTCAATTAGTCCTCCCTAGATTCCCTACTGATGAGAGAAGCAAGTAAAACCACAGCTCATTCACTCCTTTACACCTACAGCTCTCCTCAAGAACAAAGTTCTTCTCTCCAAACCCAAAGGCATGATTTTTGGCATGCTTTTTTGAGGTGCTTTTTTAGGTGAAAGATTATTGTCACTATTAGACAAACAACTTATGACAAGTAAAATAGGTTGTTTTTTTTCTTGTAGCTGTCACTGTCAGAAAAACACACGGCCGCAAGCACCTGGTGCAAAAATGAGCTGCCCAACAAGTACATAGTATGGACTATTATTTCAATCCTCATAAGATGGATCTAGTCCTTAGTATTTGAAAATCATATAGCAAAATTAGTTTCTCATTGAACTCATACTCGGATAAGTTCTATATGAGTATTGAAAATTCTCCTTGTGTATAAAATTTAGAACTCCGCCCATGATGACCGGTCATGGCCGGTCCCAAGCCCGGATAAAGGAGGAGGGTTGCGTTAGGTTGCCAGCCAACGTCAAACTATTGGCAAATATTCAATGAATGAATCCATTAAACTATTGTGCTAATGCTAGGTTATTCCCCGGAAGGAACGCGTTGCAGGGTCCGACTGTAACGTCTCGACAAGGACCGCTGCATCTCCAGAACTCGGGTGTAGTGATAAATATGCAAGAGTTCGCGTTACAGGGTCCGACTGTAACGTCTCAGCAAGGATCGCTACATCTCCATGAGAACTTGGGTGTAGTGTTAAATAGGCAAAAGTTCTCACACCATAGGTTAGATAAGAACAAATTTGATAGGAAAACTAATAATCTAAGATTTGGAACATGGAATATAGGAACTCTCACTGGTAAATCAATGGAGGTAGTAGATATGATGATTAGGAGAAAAATTAATATTTTGTGTGTACAAGAGACAAAATGGATAGGCGAGAAGGCAAAGATGATAGAGAACTCGGGTTTTAAGTTATGGTACACTGGAAAGAGTAGAGCAAGAAATGGAGTGGGTATCATTGTAGATAGTTTGTTAAAGGATGAAGTTGTAGGAGTAGTTAGAAAAGGGGATAGAATTATAGTCCTTAAGATAATAGTGGCGAAAGAAACTATGAACATAATTAGCATATATGCACAACAAGTAGGATTAGATGAAGCTACCAAATCAAGGTTTTGGGAGGACTTAGATGAAATATTACAAAATATTCCACCAAATGAAATGATTTTAATGGGAGGTGATCTAAATGGACATGTCGGAGTGAAAAATGAGGAATATGAGAGAGTAGGAATTATGGGTTTGGAACGAGAAATGAGGAAGGGAAAACTATATTAGATTTTGCGATATCATATGACCTTATATTAGCTAATACGTTTTTTAAGAAAAGAGAAGAACACTTAGTCACATTCAAAAGTGGGAATAATAAATCACAAATTGACTTTCTTATGGTTAGGAAGAAGGATAGAAAGATTTGTAAAGGTTGCAAAGTCATCCATGGAGAAAGCTTAACTACCCAACATAGGGTAGTAGTGTTGGATATACGTCTCAAACATAGTATCAATAGAAAAAATAGTACAATTCCTAGAATTAAGTGGTGGAAGTTAAAGGATGGAAAGCAAAATATATTTAAGGAGAGAGTAAGATTACAAGCATTAGGTGAAATATACGACGACTTGAACACAACATAAGATAAGATGATATCAAAGTTGAAAATAGTAGCTAAGAGTGTACTCGGTGAGTCGAAGGGATGAACACTACTAAGTAAAGAATCTTGGTGGTGGAATGAGAAAGTACAAGAGAAAGTGAAGGAAAAACGAATAGTTTATAAGGAATTATATATTTGTAAGAACGAGGAAAACTTAAAAATATACAATAGCAAGAAAGAAGCTAAGAAAGTAGTGAGTGAAGCAAAAATGAAACTTTTGAATGCTTATATAAAAATTAGATCTAAAAGAAGGAAAGAGACATTTATAGAATAGCTAAAGTGAGAGAAAGGAAAACAAGAGATCTTAGCCAAATAAAATGTATTAAAGATGAATGTAATAGGGTATTAGTAAATGATGGAGAAATAAAGGAGCGGTGGAAGAGGTATTTTCATCACTTTTTAATGAAGGTTTAAGTGATCAACTTAACTTAGGTAATTTAATTAGGTAAGAGGAGTAAAAATTTAATTTTTATCGTAGAATTCAAATTCTCAAAGTAAAACAAATTTTGAATGAGATGCAAAATGAAAAAGATGAATGATTTTCCAATAGAGGTATGGAGGTGCCTAGGGAAGTAGGGTATTGAACGGTTTATAAAGTTATTTAATCTGCTATTGAAAATGAAGAAAATAACTAGGAGAGTAAGTACTTTAGTCCGTTGTATAAACACAAAGGAGACATAACATTATGTGAATTATAGGAACATTAAGTTAATGAGTTATACCATGAAACTTTGGGAATGAGTGATAAAGAGATCAAGGTGATCGAAAATCAATTTAGATTCATAACCGAAAGGTTGATGATAGAAGTTATTTATTTTCGAGGACAATTGAAAAGTATTAGAAAAAGAAGCAAGACTTACACATGGTATTTGTTGACTTTGAAAATTCTTATGAAAGAGTCTTAAAGGAAATTATGTGAATTTTTATAAAAGAAAGGTGTTAGCGTACAATTAAAGTATGTATGACGCTGTAATGACAAGAGCGAAGATTCAAAGTGCATTAATTAAAGCATTTCCATATAAAGATAGGGTTATATCAGGATCAACCCTAAGTCCCTATCTTTTTACATTAGTCATAAATAAATTCATTGGTGCATGTTGTTTGCAGATGATATTATTTTGGTAGATGAGACACGTAAAGGAGTAAATGCTAAGCTAGAATCTTGGAAGGAAACACTAGAAGGAAAAGGTTTTAAGCTTAGTAGATTAAAGACAGAATATATGGAATTTAAGTTTAGCAATATTAGAAGTAATGAAACAATTGTTAAGATAGGAGAGGACGAGTTGCCCGGAACCGAGAGATTTAAATATTTAGGATCATTTTTACAAAATGATGGAGGGATTGAGAGAGATGTCTTACATAGAATACAAGCAGGATGGGTGAAATGGAGGGGAGCGTCAGGTGTTTTATGTGACCGTAAAGTACCTCTTAAACTTAAAGGTAAATTCTATAAAACCGCAGTTAGACCTGCTATGTTATATGGATAGCACATGAGCATAAGATGAGGGTTGCAGAGATGAGGATGTTAAGGTGGATGTGTGGACATACGAAGATGGACAAAATAAGGAATGAGAGCATTAGAGAGAAAGTCGGAGTTGCATCTATTGAGGACAAACTCCGAGAGACACGTTTAAGATGGTACGGACATGTACTTAGACGACCAATAAATGCTCCAATTAGGCGATGTGAAACTATGATAAACATGCATATCAAACGAGGAAGAGGACGACCAAAAAAGACTTGGTTAGCAACAATAAAACAAGATAAAATTTATTTAAATATAGATGATGATATAATAGGAGATAGGGCTCAATGGCGTAAAAGGATTCATACAGCCGACCCCACCTAGTGGGAAAAGGCTTGGTTGTTGTTGTTGTATAAAATTTTAGAAAAAGGTAACTGATTATTACATCCTTTATGGGTTCTGAAATGTTTCTCTTTTCAGAAATAATGTAACTTATAACAATATATTTGGAGGTCATGTAAAAGCTTTAGCCTTGTATATGATATATGTTATCTTCACTAAATTTATCTAGGACAAAAACAAGCAGCTGCAATGTGAATCTAGTCTTCAAGACATTTTCAATTGCCAGGTTCCGTGATCTTACAAACATTAGCAGATAATAAGTTTCCTAATCTTCACCATGATGTTTATAAAGATACTATCAGACAGCCATTTATTTGCCTAAGTGGACTTCAAAATTCAACCCAAAAAAGGGTTGCGTGAATTACCTGAAAGGATGCATATAATGTAGGAAGGAAAGGATGATCCAACATATCAAGTATCTCTCTTTCTGCACAAGCTCTATGCACCTGAAGAAACACAAAATGATTTTAAAAAAAAGCAGATGATGCATAAAATTAAATATTATAAACAACAGAGAACATAGGAAAAAAAGAATGGCATTGATGAAAAGCAAAGACAAAGGTCTTACGCCATAGATGTCTTAAAAGAAAATATTATTTCATTTTTGTCTAGAGTTTGAATCCAAGATTGATCCGGTTCTTAATTTAAGAGAAAAAAAAATTATATTATGAGGGAAATAATACTGCAAATCAGGAACTCTTTTTGTATTGGTCAAAGACACAAGCCAATGCACAAAGATAAGAATTTGGTTAATAAAAAAATTGAATTTGAAACACAACAAGAAACTTAGGCTTCATTTATCTCTTGAAAAGATGAATCCAATGGAGTATTTACTTACTTTCTGATGTTCTGGTTGATAAACAAAACTTCAGGCAATAGAAAATACTTTTCCTTTGAAAAAGAAGTCATTTTTTTCTGAGCCAAAGCCAAGAGACACTATTCTCCATCATTATACATTAAAAAAATAAATTAAACTCCTCATATTAATAATTCTATAATAGTAAAAGTAGTGGCAGTGGTGGTCGTGGTGTGTTGGGAGGTTTGATTAGGGTGTTATTCAAGGATTAGAATAGTTAATTGTGAAATACTAGCAGAAATTAAGATTATCTTGAGCTGAACCAAGATGTTTTAATACTGATTTAATCAAATTAAATCCCATTTAGGTTTGATTTGGTGTTAGATTGGCCAATAGAGGTTTGTATCAGTTGATTGGTTTGCCATATGTTGAAACCAGGCACAATTCACACTCAAATTGGACTAGTTCTAGCTGAACAAAGTCAAACCAAGCCAGACCGTGATAATTGGATTGGACAATAGAAAGAACCCTTTTGTAATTCATAAATCTGTCAATTTTGTAAGTATGTGGTCAACTACAAGGGCTTACCTTGTTACGGTTGAGCATGACACTTTTATCCATAGACTTCATAGCATAGTATTCTCCAGTACCCACCAACTCCACCATATGGACACTGCCATCCAGAGCATATAGAGTCCTTAGATCAATGAATTAAATATACTAAGATAAGTAGTTGAATCAAGCGCTTAACAAAACACCAGATAAAATTAATAATTTCAAACTCGTACTAGAATTATAAGCATTTATTCTCAATAAGCAAGTTGATCACATTGGTTAAATCACAAATGTTGAAGAGAACATATCGACACACATGTTGAATATAATTTATTTCCAAACACAACAACAACAACAATAACAACCAAGCCTTTTCCCACTAGGTAGGGTCGGCTGTATGAATCCTTTTACGTCATTGAGCTCTATCTCATATTATATCATCATCTATATTTAAATAAATTTTATCTTGTTTTATTGTTGCTAACCAAGTCTTTTTTGGTCTTCCTCTTCCTCGTTTGATATGCATGTTTATCATAGTTTCACATCACCTAACTGAAGCATTTATTGATCGTCTAATACATATCCGTACCATCTTAAACGTGTCTCTCGGAATTTTTCCTCAATAGATGCAACTCTGACTTTCTCTCTAATGCTCTCATTTCTTATTTTGTCCATCCTCGTATATCCACACATTCACCTTAACATTCTCATCTCTGCAACTCTCATCATCTGCTCATGTGCTCGAATTATAGCCCAACATTAAACTCCATATAACATAGCAGGTCTAACTGCGGTTTTATAGAACTTATTTTTAAGTTTAAGAGGTACTTTACGGTCACATAAAACACTCGACGTTCCTCTCCATTTCACTCATCCTGCTTGTATTCTATGTAAGACATCTCTCTCAATCCCTCCATCATTTTGTAAAAATGATCCTAAATATTTAAATCTCTCGGTTCCGGGCAACTCGTCCTCTCCTATCTTAACAATTGTTTCATTACTTCTAATATTACTAAACTTAAATTCCATATATTCTATCTTTAATCTACTAAGCTTAAAACTTTTCCCTTCTAGTATTTCCCTCCAAGATTCTAGTTTAGCATTTACTCCTTCACGTGTCTCATCTACCAAAATAATATCATCTACAAACAACATGCACCACGGTACTGTGTCTTGAATGTGTTCAGTGAGTTCGTCCATAATTAGTGTAAAAAGATAAGGACTGAGTTGATCCTCGATGTAACCCTATCTTTATTGGATATGCTTCAGTTATTCCGCCTGAAGTCTTTACTCTGGTCGTTACATCCTCATGCATATCCTTAATTAGTTTAATATATGTTACGCTAACACCTCTCTTTTCTAAAATTCTCCATATAATTTCTCTTGGAACTCTATCATAAGCTTTTTCTAAGTCAATGAATACCATGTGTAGATCTTGTTTTTGCTCCAGAGTATTTTTCAATTAATTGTCTAAGAAGATGTATAGCTTCTATTGTCGACCTTCAAGGCATGAACCCAAATTGATTTTCTGTTACTTGGTCTCCTTCCTTAATCTTTTTTCTATTACTTTTTCTCAAACTTTCATAGTATGACTCATTAGGTTAATACCTTTATAGCTTGTACAATTTTGTACGTCTCCCTTGTTCTTATATAAGGGAACTAGAGTATTTATCCTCCATTGATCAAGCATTTTTTTCGTTTTCAATATCATGTTAAATAATTTTGTAAGTCATTCAATACTTTGTTTCCCTAAGCACTTCCATACCTCTATCGGAATATCATCTGGTCCAACGGCTTTTCCATTGTACATCTCATTTAAAGTTTGTTTTACTTCTGAAGTTTGAATTTTACGATAAAAATTAAAATTTCTATGCTCATTTGACCTAATTAAATTACCTAAGTTAAGTTGATCACCTAAACCTTCATTAAAAAGTTGATGAAAATACCTCTTCCACCGCTCTTTTATTTCTCCAGCGTTTACTAGTTACCCTATTACATTCATCTTTAATACATTTTATTTGGCTAAGATCTCTTATTTTCCTTTCTCTCACTTTAGTTATTCTATAAATGTCTCTTTCTCCTTCTTTTGTATCCAATTTTTTATATAACCGTTCAAAAGTTTCATTTTTTGCTTCACTCACTACTTTCTTAGCTTCTTTCTTGGCTATTGTATATTTTTTTAAGTTTTCCTCGTTCTTACAAATATATAATTCCTTATAAGCTATTCGTTTTTCCTTCACTTTCTCTTGTACTTTCTCATTCCACCACCAAGATTCTTTACTTAGTGGTGCATGTCCCTTTGACTCACCGAGTACCCTCTTAGCTACTATTTTCAGCTTTGATACCATGTTGTATTAGAATCATCGTATATTTCACCTAATGCTTGTACCCATGTTGTATTAGAGTCATCGTATATTTCACCTAATGCTTGTACTTCTACCTTCTCCTTAAATATATTTTGTTTCCCATCCTTTAACTTCCACCACTTAATTCTAGGAATTGTCAAAGGTAAGTAATTTGCTAGATGATACTGAGACTTGTCAACATCATTGGATCTCAAAGGGTCAAGATATTTTTTGGAAGCTTGGTTGGGGTAAATTGTCAACATATAGAAGGTGATCTAACTTTGCTAATCCTGAATTCTTTCTGCATCCGAAGTTCATTTTGTAAGGATGCTCCTGAATCCTAATGATGTTACGGACATGTACGAATGGGAATTTAATGAGTTCCATGCTTAGGAGAAAGAATTTTTGGAGTTTAATTTGAGAAGTTTGGGAATTAGAATAGGTTGAGTTAGTTTGAGGAAGTGATTGGAAGCTTGACTTTTGGTTTGGGCCTCACTTGTTAATCATGATTAGTAAGTCTGGAGGTATTGTAATAATCTGAAGTATAGAGATGATCCTGGAGAGATTGCTTCTAAGATGTGGTAAGAAAAGTTGCTTATAATGCTTGGAATGGCTAAACAAAAGAGAGAACTAGAAAAGGTGAAAGATCCAAATGGGACTCTAGATTTCCTCTGCTTATGTGCCTCATGTGCTATGCTTTGTGATGCTTCTTGGATGTCAAATCTGTGCGACTTGAAGTGATAGTTTATACTGAGAGTGACTTTAAAATATAGAAAGGGCATAGAAGGGAAAAATGTATAACGCTGCAAGCTATCCACAGTCCACACTTCCAAAAAAGAGGAGTTTTACAGTTAATAATCTAGCTTTTTACAAAGTATCGAAGCAGCAAACAAGGGTATCTCCATGTTACAAAATTGTATGGGTTCAAGTTCATAAAATCTATATCAAACACCTTAACAGTGGTAGAGATTTTACAAAATAGGCACATCCTACAAATCAAAGAACTAACAATGCATAATCTTTAAACTATAAATAAAAAATAATAAGATAAAATGTGGCCACTGTGTTACAGTAAAACACATATTAAGCAAGAAAAGTAAACAACGCATACAAATAACGGATTAGTGTGCTAGGCTGACAGTAACTAAGAGAAATTATCAAGGCATAATCTTTTAACAATAAAGCAAAATTATAAGATAAAATGTGGCCACTGTGTTACAGTAAAACACATATTAAGCAAGAAAAGTAAACAACGCATACAAATAACAGATTAGTGTGCTAGGCTGACAGTAACTAAGAGAAATTATCAAGAGTATAATCACCTGCCAGTATCACCTGAGCCCAAAGGTTTAACAGGTCTGAAATGTTTCAATCCTACCGTTTCTCCACTACCTAGAACCTGCAGAAAATTAACACTGAATATATTTAAACTACATCATAACTAACAAAAGCCATTAATATTCCTCAAGTTATTTAAACTAAATTTCTATAAAGACAGCTAACTGTGCCTTGTGCTTCTTGCCACTAAAACTGATGCAACCATTTTATCTTACTTGTTCAAGCAGCAAATTCCTCCCTCGCAGATGGGACAATAGAACAGATTAACTTATCTTTTATTCAAAGGAAGTAACATAACATTAAACAAGCTAATTAATAAAAAGATATGTCATCTTTTCTCTCTTCAGAAAGCAACAGAAAGATGTTTCTTTTTCCTAAAAAGAATCATGCAACATAGGAAAACAAGGTTCAATTCATGAGAACAGCCTCTTCTATGTAAGGGTAAGATGCCCTTCCTCAATCTATGAAAGCTTAATCATTGGAAAATTTCCATACAGCCCACTTAGAGCTGGCAACTGTGCTATTAACTAAATTATATACCCTAAGTAAGCCTTGTATACTTCAATATCACATACTTTTTGGATGGCCCTCCATGATTGATTACTCTTCATGTGGGGCTTTGGGAGAACCAACTTTGAATGATTAGCCCATAGATCCTCTGGTTTCTGCACATAATCCCGAAATATGATGAAGAATAATACTGACTATGACAAAAATAAAATTAATGGAACTTACCAAATTAGCATCTGGGAGTTCTCTAACAGCTTCATCAACATTATCAGCAGTTTCTTTCACCTAAACGTAAAGCAATTGCAAGTTGTAATTAAATCTAAAAATCAGAAGAGGAAATGGAAAATGCAAAGATGGGGAATCTTAATGAAAAGAGGCAATGAGATTAAGGTTTGTGCTAGGTTGAGATGACTATACTAGACTTGATATCCATGAAATCTTCATACTTTAAACATGTCAAGATTATAAACCTGCTCATCACCTATAAATATCAAAGGTTATTAATATGAACTGAAAATTTCAAAGGAACAATCAAAAAATTGTTGAATTAATATATATATATAGATATAGTCCAAATTATAAAGAAGTTACTGGGGTCATGGGTAGATTGATTCTGCATGACTATATGACAGGGATTTGCCATAGGAATAGCATCAGGGATAGGCTGCCTCATGCAACACGGAAACATTGAAGTACAAAATTGATAAAGCACCAGTTTATTACCAAATTGATGTAGCACCAGGCTAAAGAAAAGACTCAAAACACACAGAGAAAAAAAAAGCATATATATCATAAGTTCCAAGATGAATGAATCACATGGGATCCTAAGCTTATTTTTTAATAAACTCATGCAACAATGGCAATCTCCTGGACCAACAAGAACTCAACACTGGTAATTTATCAGCATCTTTCTTTAGTCATCTTCAAAAAGCTAAGTGACAATTGACTCCCCAAGTTTGTGAAGCATGGTTTCGTCATTATCTTTTATTGGACGGCTTTCTAATGAGTGAGAAACTAATGGATCATCGTCTTTACTTTGTTTTACAATAAGTCAATTTTTGCTATAACCTTTTTCTTCGAAGACTCCTTGTAATTAGTATGAAACAATTGCACCAGTTTTCTCATCCTAATTATCAATGAATAAAGTCTGCTTCTAATTAGTAAGAAACAATTGCATTGGTTTTCTCATCCTAATTATTGACAAATAATGTCTGCTTCTGATTAGTAAGAAAAAATTGCATCGGTTTTCTCATTCTAATTATTGATGAATGAAGTCTGCTTCGATTTAGTAAGAAACAATTGCATCGGTTTTCTCATCCTAATTATTGATAAATAATGCCTTTTTTTCTTTCTTCTCAGACATTCCTTTCAATTAGTGAGAGAATATTCAACTCATCTAAAGGTGGAAGTACTTTCTCATGACTTTCTTTGTGACACTCGTGTAACAAAGTCAACATGCAAACTAGAGGCTCGAATATCTTCCAGAGTTCAGCATACTCTCTAATTTGTTTTCTCTCACAATGTCTAGATAAGAAATCCCCTAAAGCAGATAATATGAGATAATTTGAATTCATAGATGCAAAAGAAAAGTTGACCGTATCAGGTATTTTATAATTTCTTTACTAATTTTTGGAACGTTTTTCTCATAGACAATAAAGTTCTCAATCTGATGGATAAATCAAATAAGGAAATCAAATCTAGAAATAATGGATTAGCCACATGAATAACTAGAAATGGACGCATGCCAATTAATTGATTCGTCAATTTTAAAATATTTTGTTTGAGGTACTCACTGAACCATCTATATGGAAGATACAAAAATCTAACTTCAACTTAGCAGCAAATGGTGTTAATTGCTTATTATTAGCAAATCTTCCTATGAACATCTTCAAGTGAATAGAACTACTAACCAGCTTTTCACTTTTTTTTGCAGTCTCTTCCGGTATGCAGTTATGGAGTGGTTCAACATGCTCACTTCCATCCAACTGGACACCAATAAAATACTGAACTTCCCCCTGTTGAAGAAGCAGAATTACATGTAAATCTGCTGGCAAACATGACTAAGTAACACAACAAAGTCAAAAGTTCTGAAACAACAAAAGGATAATCCTATCTTAAGAATATACCTTTTGATCACGCATGGGTTGCAAGTGAAAAAGATTCCAGAACTTTTTGCCTAAGATATGAAATCATTTAAAAAAATATAAGGTTTTCAATGAATTCAAGAAAACTTCTCTAAGATGATCGACTAGCTAAGATTGCAATATGAGAGTCAAAAAAATCAAAGCTAACAAAGAAAACAGTGCAAAAGGATGTTTTCGAAGAGAACTTTATGCAAAGATGGCAAGCCATGTGTTCCAACAACTTGAGATCAGTTATATAGCTCTACTCCCTCCAATGAGCCAAATGTAAAAGTGTGTTGTTAGAACAACCTAGTTAACATCCATTTCTTTCAGTTATGTTTAGTTTTTGTTGATCTTTCTCATCCTTCAAATCTTCACTTCAATTGTAGTTAATCTACTTTTTGTAAATACCAAATTGTGATCTCTGAAAATGTTCCCTCTTCTTGTTTTACTGTCTATCATAATTACATGTAATGACTCACCTTAGTGACATGTTTTTATTCTCAGTAACAGGCATCCATCTCAACATAGTTATATCATTGTTCTTTATTGTCCAACAATTTGACCCACATATAATCTTATAAAAATTTCTTTTTCAGCTTTAAAGGCATATGATAATCATACAACACTCTAAAGCGCATCTTTATTTAAACCACCTAATCTTTATCCTTACATCAACATTTATCAAAAATTTCATATTAAGCTAATGTAATTATTCTTTTGTTGATCTTCTATTATTGCTAAATTATGTTTCTCCGCAATTAAACTTAGACATCCATTGTAATTCAATCCATGGTTTCAACTTTCAACTGTTGATCCATAACACTTGGCATTACTAAAACATATCATTCTAGCCAACGGATGCTAATTCTATAACAGCATAGGTAAATGCCAAGTGTCCGTGCCAACATAATGGTCCTAACCAGAACAGGGTCCGTGTCATCTAAAATCGAACAATATATGAAAATTCTCTTCATATGGCATTCTTTGATTATGTCTACCAATCACAGGGAAGAGACAAACACACCAAAAGAGAGGGAAAGGGAAGAGGAAAAGCACCAGCTAACTACACAGGTAAGGAAGATTTTCTTCTCATTACTCATCCTTCAATTCCATAAGTACGAAAAAGAGATAGAAAGGGAAGAATAGATACATCAACTAAAGCACCAGCAATAACAAAGAGCAATGCAACACATAATACGTGAGCTTGTTCAATCCTAAACGTATCTCTTTCAATTCTAGTTGAGCTTGTTCAAGTTCAACTCTTAATAGTTGATCAAGAAATATTCATATGTGAGACAATCAACTCCAATACTGGGAACATTATTTAATTCTTAGAAAATTGTGGGATTAATCTTGATACAGTGCTATAAGAACCAATGCTCACATCGAATGCACGAAACTAATTTTGGTATTAGGAGATATACCCATTAGCTGGAATGTGTTACATTTTTATACCTATCATGGTTTGTAATCTCATACTTGAAACATATCGTTCCGATAAATTATCAAAACTCAATAATATTCGGCACCGGCAAAATCATGTAACATTATATCAATTATGACAATGAGTATTGTTTCATGCTAACACTTGACACCCCTTGACATGCTACAACACAATGAATTGAGAAAATGATGTTATTTTTTTAAATTTGTCTCCATACAAACTAATATCAAAATCGAAACATTCCAATGAAAAATAAAGTTTGAACTTAGCATATAGTTAGCTTATTTTCTACCTCCAATTTGCCACTGGTACTATCGAAATGTCGAGTATCGTTCTAGTCAAAGACCAAAACTTTAGAGAACTTGAGATTTTGAACCTTATGCCTTATTGCTCTAAATTTTTAATCCAATTTTTTATAATTACTATGTTTATATTTGGAGGCAAGCTAACTGGAACGGAATTATAAGAACAAAAGATCATTTGAGTTGATCTTAGTATGCTATGAAGCGTGTGGAAAGGTGTTGAGTGTTTGCATGACATGAAACTGAAATCATACAATTTCAGCTAGAGGCCAAACCTCTGACACATAATTTTTGAAGCAATACAAAAATCATTTGCAAGTAGTGACATGTTATGGAGATGTATCTTGAATAAGACCACTAAGTTCATATAGTACTGGTTGAAAAGATAAGGACTTAGCTTAGTCTACCCTTATATAAAATTATACTATATTTACCAGAAATCTATTAGTTAAACTCCAGAAGTTGTACCACCTCAGTAAATTAAAATACAATTCTGGAATTGCATTCATAGAAAGTCATTTTAAACACAAAACAGTTGTTGACTATGTTACAATTTGCTGCAGTTCTCTAATGTGATATTCCAAGTGCAACGTAATAATCAAAGAGGTACTAGAACTTGAGTGCTAATACTAACAAACTTTAGTGCTTTAGTTAATTAAATAGGTAGACATCAGATGGGATAATGCTTATTTTGTATTAGAATGAATCTCATCGCAGCATTTACTGGAGTGTTGGTTCAAATTAACAGACGAGATAGCATGAGAACAAGGCAAAATGCATCAAATATAAGATTTTAACATGTGAAGATATCGGTTGGCTTGAAATTCATCACTCCAACAACCCCCTATACTGAAATTAAAATATCATGATAAACATGTTATCATTGTGGCATTACGTTCTGGAAATAAGTACAACAATATTTACTTGTACTTTGGTTTTTCCAGAAACATTCTAAAACGTAATAGCTAGTGCATCCAATCATAGTGATAATGCAACTATGGCATATCCTTCTGCCAACATGGGAGAGGGGGATGCATATTAAGGTTAATATTTTGCTCTTGTCGGTCAATTAACTGTTGAATCAGAGATGTACAAGAACCTATTCCAACTTAACCAATGCCAGAATAGTATAGGGCGAAACTATAATTTTATTGTAATCAAGGTTTAAAATTTCGACCCGTGTCGAGGTTTCGGTTCTGGACCGGAACGATACGGTTTTGGTATCGTATCGTGTCGTGCCGATATAGTTTCGGTATTTTCTAAATATAAAATATATTAGTTAAAAAATAAAATATTTAACATAAATATTTAAAAAATAAACAATATAAAAAATAATCTTTAAAAAAAATATATGAAAATAGATAACTAAATAAATAAAAATTTTATTATAATTTTTAAATTAAAATAAATGAAATATAAAATTAATTAGATAATTTTATTAGGGTTTAATAAAGTCTTTTTGATTATCTCCATCATAGCTAGGAATTGATTAAAATAATTAACCTAAATTTAATTAAAAAAATTTGAAATCCGACACCACTTGCGAGCTCACGTGACTTTGACGCTGTCGCAGGGTTGCACGACCCCTCAACCATGGCTGCGGGGATCGCGTAACTCCTCTGGCACGACCGCGGTGGTCCCTTTACAGCGGCCGCAGGGTCGCACGATACCTCCACGGAGGCAGCGGAAGGGTTACTGATGTTGTGGGGTTGAGCAACTCCGCTGCGACCACGGGGTCGCGCAACATGTCACAGCTGTTGCAAGTATGGTGCCAAGGTCGTGCCGGTGCCGGTCGCCGAGCAGAACAAGATGTTTCGCCCATTTTGACCGTCTCGGCACGGCACTTTAAACCATGATTGTAATAAAATGCAACATATGATAGTTATAGCATAAATAAAGAACATAGCTTTCCTTAAGAAACCATCTCGATAAATTTATCCCCATTAAGAAAATAGTAGAAAGTGCAGTCCTATGAAATCATAGTAGCCAGAATGAACAATAACATTCACATTTTAATGAACAAATAGGCAATACCAGTTTTTGTGTAATTTATCAACTGCACAGTTACATCTCTTTGGTTATCGATAGCTTCTCTGATTTTCCTCACAGTCGTTGGATCAGTTTCAGGGCCTTGGAGAAACCTACAATTCCAAAAAGACCACCAGTTAAAAAGAAATGGCAAAATTGAATTTTGAGGTGTGAACTGAGGCCCTTTCATATTCTAAAGCCAGTAATGTCAGCTATTGTATGCATTCTAATATACTCAAATACTAAAAAAACAACAGAAATTAGAATAGAAGTGTTTTAGAAGATTAGTATAACACAAACAAATGTTAACCAATACTATGGGAAACTATGGTGCCAGCAATCATCTTTCACAATTCATTTTTTAGTTCTCACTTCAGTTGCACATAGGAGGATGTACTTGCATGGTTGAAGCTATCAACTATAGCAGAGACAAAGTTGCATAATCCACCAAATACAAAACTCGGCAAGAAATTGAAAAATAAAAATAAAAATAAAAAAATAAAATCCTGCCCACCTACAATTTCTTCCCAAAATTTCTTCACGACTGTACTCTGTCAGTTCCAAGAAACTGTCAGATGCAAATATCTGAGATGGAAAATTGAAATGTTAATTTCTTGTTTCCAATTTTCGTAATAGGTTGTTATCCAGCAGAAACAACCAAAAATGCAGCTAATATGAAAAGTACTAGAATCTTACAATAGGATTATCAGGAAGCCGTGGATCAGTAATCACAAAGTTCTTCTCAATGCGTTCTAGGGTTGTAGCGAGATCAATGCCCCGTCTCATCTCCTTTTTTCTTTCCTTATCATCAAAACTCTCTGGCCTTTCATCATCACTTTCCATCAATAGTTCCTCCACAATAGCTTCGGCCTGGTCATGCTTTTCACTATTCCCATGACCTAAGCCAATAAGTCTGCAACCAAAAAAATGAAAGATATAAATGAAATTATTTATTCCATTTGTTATTTTTCTCTGTTGCTACAATGAGACCAGTAATATAATGGTGGCATCTTACACGATGCCGGAAGAGAAAATAGATCTTGTAGGGTGATTATTCAATTGAGTTGGCCACAATTATATGTATATTCTTCTGAAAGATATACCACATTATAACCTACCCCATGAAGGACATTAGTCCTGACTTTCTTGATTTTTTTGTAGCTTCAGGGAGTTCAGAAATTTTTTGCATTGAGATTCTTGTTTCACCACGTGAATTGCGCCTAACTGAAGTTGTATTTTCTGATTTCCTCCTTTCAGGAACTTCAGATGCCACAGGTTGTCCACCACCTTCAGATTTCCTCATATGAGTGTAATTTCTTGATTCTGAAAGTCTGCTTGGATCCTTTACAGCCATTACTAAATCAGAAACTGAACTGCGAACTCTATCTTTTTGCCTAGCTGTAAGGTTTGTTTATGTGAGTAAACATGTCTAGAAGTTAATTTACAAACTAGAATTGAAAGTTTCAATGTACTTTATATACAGAAATGGCTCATTACCATCATAACGAATCAAGGACTCTGGTAATCCATTGGGTCGTACCATTGTGTCCTTAGATCCTTCTGTGTACTTGCTAACTTCCACTTGCATCCTGCAAGCAATAATTTAAAAAAAAAACAAAATCAGTTGTAGGAGAGCATCTACGGAAGTATAAATCATTTTGCAAAAGCATTATAGACTTGGAGTTGCCGTCCAAGGATATACAAGATTCAATATCAGTTCATTTATTAAGTAAGAAGCACTGTAGCCAAAAGAATGATATATGATTCAGTTTGGACGATTGCTATGGGTACGGTCTAACACAATCCAATAACAGGAACAGTCCTTGTTTTTTTTTTCTCTCTTTTTGGTTGAAGATGATCTTTGTATTCTCATAATCATCATATGATGAGCAACGTTTTTATCAGTATCATACCCAATGAACTTGAGGGTGTTCCCTTCCTCATCTTTGATGGGAGCAATAGTCAAAAGATTCCAAAATGGTGTACCGTCCTTCTTGTAATTCAATATACGACCACAATAATTTGCACCAGATGACAGCGTTTCCCTTATTTTTGCAATCTCTGATGGATCGGTTCCAGCACCTTGCAAGAAGCGACTGTCAAAAAGTCGAGCAAACAGAAGAATTGTAAGTTTAAATAATAAAATCTACAGCAAAACCATAAAATTTTGTTATCCTTTCAGAAACCATAAACATAGGTGATTTACAAATGCAATCCACAGGACTCAAACATCACAGCTCTAAATATTAAAAAGACATTTTTGGAGTAGCTGGGCCATGAGCAAGGCGCTTCACACGCACTGATACACAAGCTTGCCTCTGCGTGTGTGTGAATGCGTCTAAGAAAATCTATAACATAGCTTCATATTATGATTTGGTTCAAAATTTTGCATACCAATTTCGGCCAATGACTTCTTTGGCGAGGTAACCAGTCATGTTGAAGAATCCGGCGCTCGCGTACAAGATAGGATAGTCGGGCTTCGTAGCGTCGGACACTACGAAGGTCTGCTGGAAGGCGGAGAGCGCCTCCCGGAGCTCCTCCGATACCCTAGGGATCCCTCCCTTCTCTTTCCCTCCACCGAAGTCTGACCCCAACGCATCCGAATCCTCCGAGTTCCGGAATGACTCCCCGTCAGAGACCCTATGCGGGCCACCCTTCCCGACTTCGTCGCCCGACCTTCGCACCCCGACTCCCTGAGGCCTCCCCGTCTCCTCGTCGGTCTTCAGCACCAAGCCCCACTCCGCCGCCCGCTGAGCTGCCGTGCCGACATCCTGGGAGACGGCGGTTGAGGACGACGAGGAAGCAGAATCCTTTTTGGTGACAGAGACGGTCTCGGAGTAGTGCTGATGCGTCGGCACCGGCGGCACCGCCGTTGGCCCGGTGGGCAGGGCCAACCATGGGCGGATGATGTCGTCGTCCTCCGCCGGGTGCGATTGGGGATGAGACGGCGGGTCGGAGCGGGGCTGCCAGGTGGCGAAGGCGGGAGTCGGGCTCTTGGCTTGGGGCCGAGCGGCGAAACTGGTGGGGTTGAAGACCTCGAGGGACCCACGAGAGTCGCGCGGCAGACTAGGTACGACTGCGGGTCGACTCGCCGGGGACTTATCCTCCATTCTCCTGCAAAATAATTACATTTTATTAAAAGGTCATCAATTCAGTCAAACAGTAGCATTTAGACCGGTAGAACGGTTATTATTATGCATCAGTAGCAGCAGAATATCGATAACAAATTAGTTCGTAGAATATTGATAAAAAATGTTTATTTATGTCATCGAAATTATCACGGGAACAAGAATAGAGAAAGAAATTGAGCACCTGGATGGGTTGTCTCGGTGAAGAACTCTAAAGCAGAGCTGCCTTTCTGCTCTCTGAAGCTACTAAACAGGCGATCTTTTCTTCGACCGAAGCAACTGCGCTTAAAATCTGCGAAAGTGGAAGAGGAAGAATGATTGGGGGCGCAGAAGCTGCCAGTTTTCTTTTTCTTTTTCTTTTTTCTTGTAAAAATAAATAAAATTGGGTTGCGAGAAGCGAGAAGAAAGATCACATGGCTTTGAGCATGGGACGAGCAGAGAACAGCAGGGAGCAGCAGAATTAGCCTCCTTATCCGAGATGAGGCTGCAGTGCCATTCTGTCGGGGGCGATCACCGATCACTCTCCATCTGACCCATGCACGCTTGCCGGAGACACTCGCCACGTGGCTCTGGGGCCCACCCAGCCCCACCCTTCTTCGACCGAGTCGCCGTCGCCGTCGCCCTCGGGCCGGCGAACGCGCGGCCTCCTGCTGGTCAGTGGCGTCGAGGCAAAAAAAAATAAATGAAATAAATGCGAGAGCGTAATGGCAATTAAGGTCCAAAACCAGCGACATTATCTGAGAGCTACGCGCTCAAAATGCTTGCGGACAAAACCAGCCACGTTCGCAGTGGGTCTGCGACTCGCTCGACTAGATATTTTTTTCCCCATTAAATGGAGCATTGGAGCAGCAGCTTAGCGAGGGATCGCCAATAATTGCGTGTTTAAATCTCGATGGTTCGGTTCCATATCCAAATCAAGTCCATTCACGTGACAACGGTCGGGGCTCACACACGGTGACGTTGGGGAGGACAGCAATTATTCTCCGGGAGAAATCTCGAATCGCGGCTCGCGCATCTCGAAACGATGGAATTTGCTCTGTCACTGGTAAAGGAACCTGGCCACGCTCGGTGACTGAAACAGTGGCGATTCCAAACAAGATAACTGACAAAAGAAATCAGTGTGATGTGGTAATGAGGGGTCATCCAGTGGAAGGGCATTGTCAGATCAAAGGTTAGAGTTAAAATCATCAATGCTTCTACCATCGGCCGATCGGATGCCCACCTATCTGTTCGGGATAGAGAAGGTACGACTCAATATCATTATAGCTCGATCACATACTGAGTTTCTGACACTCAGAGAAATGGATCAATAAAGCACACATCGAGCGGCCGGCTCCACTCGGAGTTACATCAAACTTCGACATCACCTCAGTCACGACCGAACAGATTACATTCGAAGCGGAGCTCGGGCAGTGGGTGGTCGGCTGAGTGATCATCCCGCTCGACACATGAACGATAACGTCCAAACGACTAATGGCTGGTCTAACGACTCACCCGCTCAACCCAGTAACGGACAAAAGAAAGATCTATAGGATATCCTTCTGGGAACCCGTGTCGTCGATAGACGACATGGTCAGCAACATGGTCAGATAGTGGATCGTACGGTGGAAGCTTCTATTGTCACGCCAGAAATATGTCCGGGTCGTTAAGGTATGGTGTCAGGGACACTTTCCTGACATGTCCTTTTCAGAGAAAGATTTGAGAAACGTGCACATCTCGAGGAGCGTGCACGCGGGCCCTCGAAACCCTATATAAAGGGCTCCAAGCTTCAACGGAGGTATCTTAATTTTTACTATGGTCACACTATTACTATGTTATTTCGCTTCCTTACTTGCACATCACCGGAGACTAACTCGAATGTCGGAGGACCATCGTCGAGGAACCCCTCCCTGTAAGGATGTAAACGAGCCAAACAGTATTAGGCTCGAGCTCAACTCGTTTAAGTTATATTCGGGCTCGAACTCAGCTCGAGCTCGAATCGAACTTTTATTACAAGACTCGAACTCGGCTCGTTTTGAAATTATCAAGCTCGCGAACAGTTCGAGCTCGTCTCGTTATTCGCTCGATTATAATAGTTAACGAGTCTAATTTATTAAGTGAGCTCGGGTTCATTTTCGGACTCATTTTATAGCTCATTTTTTTAGCTTGTTTTAAAGCTCGTTTTAAGATTCGTTTTAGAACTCTTTTTTTAGTTCGTTTTAGAGCTCATTTTTTCTCGATTTAAGGCTCATTTTTTGGGTCGTGAGCCTACAAACGAACATGTTCGCGAGCTCACGAGCCGAATATCCTTAAGCTCGAGCTCGGCTCGATAACATAAACGAACGAACTCGAATGAGTTTTTATCGAACCGAGCTCCGAATAACTCGTGAACCGTTTGGTTCATTTACATCCCTACCTCCCTGATTCGGCACTGATATTGTTGTGATTGTAGGTTCCTCTAGCGCGGAGTCTACGCACGGTCAATAAAAACATCACGCTCCTAGCACTCATCATCTCGACTCTCGGACAGGATCAGATTTCTCAGCTACTGATAAAACCAAACTCAATCCTGATTCTTTTTTCTGATCGATAAAATCAATTCAAACTAAGTTTTTCAGTTTGATTTGCCAATTTGGGACTGACTACACTGAGTAGTCTTATTCTTTTCTAGCGTTGATCCAGCGTTGTACTTGATCTCTTTATCACTGTCGTTGTTTTTTTTTTGTCTGCAGTGGGCTCGAGATTAATTTGAGGAAATCGACTTTGTTTTAGATTGAGAGGGACGTGCACAATGCAACCAGGGCTACGGTGCTGGGTAGAGAGTTAACAATACGATACGAGATAGATCCTAGTCTTATTCCAAGGTTTTACTTTGGCAAAAAGTGATGGGCGGATGATCGGATTCTTAGTTGGCTTTTCCATCTCATTATTTTTCTTTGCTTAGATCAAGATGTGCATATCTGTCCTTTGGATTTTCCATTCCCCTCTGTTGGGCTATTGGAGTTGCTTCACGTTGTCTAAATTATTTTTAGTATGTACATATCGTTGTCTTCTAGTTGGTTGTCTTTTAGTTTGCTAGACATGGGATCATGGTGGTCTGTATGTATCAGAGAATTTTTGTTTAGTAGAGAATTTTTTTGCTTGTACCATACTCCTTTCCCATAATGAAAAATACTTTTTTAAGAAAAACTAGTTTTTTATTATTTTAATATGATACTAAATCCATTTGAGATTATTATTTTATTTGGTGTAAAAGGGACGTACGTTTTTTTTTCCTAGATCACACGGTTTAATAAACTAATCAAATTAATCATCTCGGGAATTGATAGAGATGCCGTACTAGATAAGTAATATTATTATTGATGGGGAGATGACTCGGTTAGGGATAAATGATAACGTCTAATCCTCCTTTCGACTACTTTTTGTACACATTTAAAAGAACAAACGGAACGTTAGGACGAGAACCAAGTAAGGGGTCTCTGACGTAGGCCCTCCAACGTAAGGTGATCGAGCTAAAAGTGGAGAAGATGAACAATAAATGTGAGTGCATGATTAAGCATAGTAAAGCGTAAAGTTGTATGCCTCGCCAATGGAGAGAACTCCTTGTTATATAACCTCCGTAATAATATGATGACAAAGAATATTCATTGTCAGAAGATGTCGGATAATGGAAAGTATATAGTCTTCCCCCAAAAAATATTCTATTACATGTATATGAACAGTTTCTTGTAACCTCCGCAGTAATGATAAGAGTTGTATAGCCACCCTCAAAAGAAGATCCTTGATCATGTCCAGAATCTGAGTCAGATCGAGGTTGACGGAGATGACATTGGTGTTGACGGAGAGACGACTTTGACGCACCCGGTGTATGCACATCCGAAAAGTCAACCCCCACGTGGAACTCCCTGATCTATAGTATGAGGACTGATAGTACCTGAACTCTGCACACACTCAGACAAACACCCGGAGCATTAGAAACTAAAAATCAGGAGAAAAGTTCCCGACACAGGCCTTCCGACGCTCAAGTCAGGTCATTTTTCCCTAAAAAAACAGTGTACGATGGAAAAAGAATTGTTGAAGATGAGTGCGAATGTACGCATACCTGGTTAAGGAAGATGACCTCCCTTTTTATATGACACTGCGTACCTTTAGAGCTTATCTGTTGTCAGAGAATGTTGGGTGTCAGGGACTGTCGGGTGAGGGAGGATGTACAGTGGTCTCCTATTAGTGGAAGAAAGGTTCCATTCGCAGGTGATAGCAGACCACTGGAATATTCCTTAACATATGACAGTTATTCTCTGACAGGAGGTTACGATTCTCTGACATCGTTGTCGCTTAGCACTTTCCGTCCCACCTGGGTCTAGCTTTAGACAGCTCGAGATGACGTTCAGATGTACCACCCGGCTTGAGTCTTGATGAGAAGAATGAGTTGTAGCAAAGGACCCATCTTTCACGCCTTGATCGCTAAAGGGTCGGTCGGGAGTTATCTTAGTGAAAGTACTAGGCATGGCTACACGGCCCAAGCTGAGGAAGTCCGATCAGTCAGGGGTAGGTCAGGAACTAGTACGAGTTTCATCTTATGTCTCCGATCTGGGGGACCTATCCAGGTTGTGACCGTCCAAGAAATATGCGGCTGATGACGTCAGACCGTCCGACTCGCTCTTTTTCCTGACTATTGACTGCCACGTCCCCTTGACTTTTGACTGTCACTTCCTTTTGACTATTGACTGTCACGTACTCTTGACTTTTGACTGTCGTGTCCCTTTGACTATTGACCACAACGCCCCTTGACTTTTGACTGTCACATCCTCTTGACTATTGACCGTCATGCCCCCTTGACTTTTGACTGTCATGTCCCTTTGACTATTGACCACTACATCACCTTGACTTTTGACTGTCACGCCCCCTTGACTATTGACCATAACGTCCCCCTGACTTTTGACTGTCACATCCCCTTGACTATTGACCGCCATGTCGCCTTGACTTTTGACTGTCACACCCCCTTGACTGTTGATGGTCATGTCGCATTGATTTTTGATTGTCACGTCCCCTTAACTATTGACCGCCACATCCCCTTGACTTTTGACTATCTGGCCTTATCGGGCCCCACCTTTATGCATCATATCAGTTTTGTTGCAGGTTTGTGTTAGAATATTGACTGGTGAATAACTGTTATTCTCTGACAGCTTGTTATGATTTCCTGATAATATTATCCCCTGAATGTAATCTGATCGGCCCTGTGTCTAATCGGCCATATGTAATAGGAGCTTGGTACCTTTGAATGGGGAGCTGAATCCCGTAAATTCGATCATCCCTAAAGTCGAGCAGCTATATGCTTGTAGGCTCTAATACTGAAGATCTTATATGCAAATAATGAGTTAATTCTCGTAGGTCCGATCAGTGCTATGACCGACCAACCGTATAATGGGAGACTAACTCTTAAGAATAGGGAGCTTGGCCACGTAAGTCCGACCGTCCATGGGGTCGGTCAGCTTTTATATTGATAGTTATATTGTAAGCTGAGAGTTACATTGTAGCAGTGGGGAGCTAGGTCCCATATATTCGACCATCACATTAAGACTAATCGAGTTTTTCTAAGTGCTCTACACATTTACCTCGTATATATGAGGGTGTTGAGCCATGTATATTCGACCGACGTTGTGATCAACTGGCTATTATCTCGAGAGTCTGACTAGTTATTGGGTTGACCGGTTGTATACCGAGTACCTTAATTATGCAAGGTTGTATGCATGGAGACTACCTCTGAAGGCTAGAGAGCTAAGTCACTTACACATGGCGAGCGCATTGTAGCCGAGCTTACCTTGAGAGACTTGTACTCTAAGAATAGAGAACGAGGTCCATAAGTTCGACCTTTCTTTATGTCGGCCGGCTATTTACAAGTGGAGCACTAGATCCTTCAAGTCCAATCAGATTTTAGGTTCACCTTCCTTATATCAAAGGTCTTAGCACTGAGTAAAGAGTTATGTCCTATTGAGAGACGTTATGGCTGCATTTCATCTTGACTTTGGCCATTCACTCATTTTAACTTTGACTGTCACTTCATCTCTAGATCCGCTTGCAACATCCCATATCCTAGATGGATTGAGTTGGGAGGGACAAGCACCTAGTCTCACTTGCTTACTCACCTACCCTACTCGACTAGCCTAGTTTGACAAACTAACTAGTCTAATCAGTTACCAATTCGACCAACTTTCTAAATTTAATTGGCTTACTAGGACTACACTAATCAAATTTACTTAACCCATACTTGACTAGATCAACTCACCTAAGATGATGAGATCATCGAGATTGTTTGACTTGATCCAAGCAAATTAACCCATCATTAATTGATTGGCCTATTCAAATTGATTGACCCACTTAATTTGATTGACCTATAATTGCTTCGTTCAGTCCAACTAGTCCAATCAAACTAATTGGATAACTAATCAACCCAATTAGTCTAATCAGGTCAAAGTTTGACCATTTAGTTAGAGCTCTATATGGACCTCTCTATTGGGGAAAAAACTTAGATTTGGCTATGATATTTGATGTGTTAATAATGTGGTTTAAGTTAGTTTTACCTATATTTCAATTTGTTCAGATGTAAAATAGTGTACATTGAACCTACTGAATTGATGGGATTGAGTTGATTTTTTCTTAATGGTTTGATAGTCTAGAATGGCGTGGACTCATAAACTTGGATGACTGGATGATCTAGAGCAAGCTCAAGAAGTTTGATGCATTTGATAGTTAATGTAGGAGGATCCGAGCATCAATCTTAACTTTTGACTCGAGTATTAGGATAGGATGATCTACGTGTTATATTGAAGCTCGTTCAGCGATCTATATTTGTTATTAGGTGGAATTTGTAGCAGGTCAGTCTCAAGCCCGAAAAGTACTGTTTAATACTTTTTCGGAGGCTCTTTCTATTTTTAGTAATTTTCAGTTTTAAAGGATATTTTTTTATCTTTGCGAGTTAGGGTTTTAGTCTATTTTAGCGTCTGTTTAGTTGATTTAAACGTTATCTTTTATTTTAATAAATAAATAAAAAAAATTTGTTTAAACCTAGAGGTGACTCTTCTTCATTTTCCGAATTCTCTACTCATTTCTCTGCAATTTCTATGAGAAAATGAACTCGCGGAATAATCGCTATTTTGTCCAGCGTCAGTTGATATAAGAGATTATCATATCCCATGGACGATCGTCGTGGTCGTGGTTGTGGTCGTGACAAGCAGGTTCCAACTGAAGAAGCCTCGTATTGGAATCGTAACACCCAAGACAAGATACTTGAAAATCTACATAGACAAGTTGTAGAATTAAATCAACATCTCATGAGTTCTTTTATCTTAATTCTACTTCCACTTTTAAAAACTCCATTACAATTACGAAAGCTATGGTCGAGACAAATGATATGGAGATATTGAATTTTCAATTGATCTTCCTAAGTTTTTTTGATATGGTACGGACCGAGAAATTTATTGATTGACTTAACGAAATAAAAATAATTTTTTATTATAAGCACCTAATAAAGTAAAATTGATTATCGTGAAACTCAGAGGCCAAGCCTCTACATGGTGGGACAGTTGTGATGCTCACAAGAGAAACAAGGTAAAGCCAAAATCATTGATTAGGAGAAAATGAAGCAAAAGATGAATAGTCACTTTCTTCACTTTGGTTATACTCAACCCTTATTTTAGTGACTTTATGCATTTTGGGCAAAGGTGAGACCCAGCAAGGGGGCCTGACATTAGTGAATCTACCCAGGTTGAGAATTTGGATGTACATTTGGAAGTTGTGGAAGCTGCGTTTATATCCAAGTCACAAGAATCTGATGACAACTTATCAAGAGAAACAACTAGTAGTTTAGACAAGCTTGCTAGCATTTAGCTTGGATTTTCAACTCACCTAGATCCTTTAACTATATATGTTGACACCCCTTCCTCAAGTAGAGTTATGTGGTGATGAAACTCAACAATATATCATATCTTGTTGAAGATGAGGTGCTCTCAGGGCGTAGCACAGACGATGGGCGCATGGTATCTCTGGCGTAATGGCCAGGGGTCAATTCTCAGGAACTAACGACCTGGGGTTTACCTCGCCATGCGCCTATGGCCTGTGTACCTGCATGAACCTCCCTCCATATCCGTGGGACCGGCACTAGGGGAACCGCTAAGATAACGGATCTATTTTTTTTTGTTGAAGATGAGGACTCTGCATATATTGTGAGTTTAGCCTGGCATGATGACTTCTTCCATTGAGGGAGATAGGAAATCTATCTCTACTGATGAAGTATTGAACCTTACCCAAGTTGTTGACAATGTGGTGTAGGTTTCGAGCATTGATAATTCCCCCAACAAAGGTGCCATTAGCGGAAAAATTGAAAAGAAATACTATAAAAAAATTCCTAATTTGTGACAAATTTTAAAGATGAAATTTATTAGTCGCAAATCAACAACATATATTGTGACTAAAAACTCTTTTGTTATAAAACAACAAGGATATTTACAACAAAAATATTTTTATCATAGAATTAGCAAAAAATATCTTTGTAGCTAAATTCATCACTAATTTGGATGAAATTTTAATTCATCGCTATTTTGCGATGACTTTATTATTTGTCACAAATTAACGATGAATTTAATGATAAATTAGAAAAATTTAGCGACGAATTATTTATTCGTAGCTAAATTTACTATGAAATCAGATTCTGTCACTAAGTTTAGACTAAGTTATGTATTATAATATTAGATTCAACGATCAATCTGGTATACGTCGTTGAAATTAGCAACGAAGGTCAATTTCATCGCTGAATTTAGGATTAAATCTCTAGCCTTAATTTTCACTCATGATCTGTACTGCTCTCCTCCTCTGTCGATATGTGTTGCTCTCCTCCGTCATTTCTCTCCAACTTGCAAAGCACTCCGAGAACCATCGGTAATCTCCGTTTCTTGAATGCAATATGCCATTTCTCTCCCCTCCCCTCCCCGGCCCTGTCCCTCCCCGCCCTTGCATGTGGCTCGCGGCCGGCCTCGAGCGCAGCCGGCCGCGACTATCATTATGTGTTCCTCTAACTATCAACCATTGGAACCAATTTGTAATCTTGCAGATGTGCAAATCATCCTTTGAATCAACTGATCTATTAAATTTGATTTTGATGTTAGTTGGACATGATAGCTCTCCATTGATGCACATGTTGTTAGCATGTTTTAGTTGTAACTGTAGGTGAACACCCTTATCATCTTTTAGGCCAAAAGCGCCATTTGTTGTGTGCATATCCAAAACATCCTTGTGACCTCAACACTTTGATCTAATGCCATTATTAGTGCAAAATTCAGATGTTAACTCATCGTCAATTTGATGTGTCTGTTAAGACTAGCCAAATCCGTGAATTAGTTTACTCTCTTTTTTTTGATCCATTACATCTACATGCCTATATGTAGTCAAAAACCATCATGCAATATTATTTTCTGTTTCCATGGTTTATGCTTCTCATTTGTGTCATATTTTACTTTCATTGATAAAATCGAGAATGTTGATCGAGTTGTGATGTCCCAAAGGAGGGTATGCTTAAATGACTTCTATATTGACCAAGTCTTCAGAAGTTCTCTGGTCAACGCTATCTGCAGCCAGCGACCGGGTTGCCCTGGTCCCCGAGGCTCGAGGCAGATCCAACGAATATATGAGTAACATGCTAATAATATAATAATAAGATAAATGAGGGGCGAGTATGGAAAACATACCCTGGCCCAGGGGGCGCTCTCGGACGGGACGCTGGTCGAGGTGTCGTAACCCGGAAGAGTAGATGACTCTGATCAAGTTGGAGAGCTGGATCTGACGACAAGGAGCCGGACGTGGTGTGGAGTCGGAAGTAGTGGCACGAAACCGGATGCGACCTTAGCACGTAGGCCAAGCTATGACATCGGCACGTAGGCCGGGATAAGACCTCA
The DNA here is from genome assembly GCF_018446385.1 of Zingiber officinale. Classification (NCBI taxonomy): domain Eukaryota; kingdom Viridiplantae; phylum Streptophyta; class Magnoliopsida; order Zingiberales; family Zingiberaceae; genus Zingiber; species Zingiber officinale. The sequence continues at coordinate 3,790,459 of NC_055996.1, read as the reverse complement.
GCACGCAGACCAGGATAAGACATTAGCACGTAGGCCTGGATAAGACATCGGCACGCAGGCCAGGAGATAATAATGGCACGCATGCCAAAAAAAATGCAAAGACTAGAACACAATATGGCTCGAAGGCCGGAAACACAATATCGGCTCGAAGGCCGGAAACACAATATCGGCTCGAAGGCCGGAAGCACCATATCGGCTCGGAGGTCGGAAACACACCACAGTGACACACATGTCGGGGGCATACAACGACGAGGAATCTACACTGGATCAGCGCCGGAGTATTAAAAACGGCGACAACTATCCGTAATGCGGCAGGAGCCGCTGCTGCGGTGTTAGAGTGTATACTAAAAGCCTAGCTTTTGGTATAAACATTTATCTAGAGATAAGAATCACATTGGTCAAATGTCTACATTTGTGATAAATGTAGTTGTTCAATTAATTTATATTGTACATAACATAGTGTGTGGTGTCACACACAGAGGATCATGTTATCAGTACCTTATAAATTATAAACAGTAGCTCACGACCAAAATGGAAAGGAACAAACCATTAGAAGGTCGTAGTGTAATTAGGTATCAGTTTATCTTGACTGTATAATTACACTAGTACACTTAGAGTGTATTGAGTAGGACCATTTGAGGTCGTTTCTTTTATACTGATTTTATAAAGAAACAAAGACCTCGGTTATTATGGAAGTGTGTGCTCTTAATCCTGATATAATAACAAGCACATATATTTGATATTTATTTCTTTAATTTATCAATGGGTGAGATTTAGTTCGATGAATCAATAAACCCGATAAGTTGGGAAATGGTATCACTTATAGTGTGTGTTGTTGATTATAGAAGGAAACTGTATCCTAGAGATACTAGGTTGATAATGTCCCCAAGAGGAGCTCATAAGGATTGTCATGTTAAACCCTGCAGGTGGACTTAGTCCGACATGACGATAAGGTTGAGTGGTACTACTCTTGGACTTAGATATTAATTAAATGAGTTGTCAGTAACTCACTTAATTAGTGGACATTCGATATCTTAAACACAGGGAGACTAACACACTCATAATAAGAAGGAGCCCAAAAATGTAATTTGGGATTGGTGCGGTAGTTCAATGATAGTTCTCTAGTGGAATGAATTATCATTGATAAAATTAAGTTGTGTGTTCGGGGCGAACACGGGCTTAATTTTATCGGGAGACCAAACCAATTCCTCCTCTCGGTCCCTATCGTAGCCTCTTATTTATAGAGTTCTATACCCACCTATACCCACCTTCTAAACCTACCCAATAGGGGCCGACCAAGCTAGCTTGGGAACAAGCTAGGGCCGGCCTAGGTATAAAATTGGGTGGCCGGCCCTAGCTTGAACCCAAGCTAGTAGGGCCGGCCAAAATAAATTAAAAAAGAAATTTAATTTTAATTTTTATTATTATGTGGAAGATATAATTTAAAGAGAATTAAAATTAAAATATCTCTCTTGTAATAGATCTACAAAAGATTAAAGAAAAAGATTAGATCTCTTTCCTTATTTGTAGATTGTAGAGATGTTTTATTTTCTCTTTAAATATTATCCACATGTTGATAAAATTAAAATTATAGAAATTTCCTTTTTATCAACCATGAAGGGATTTTGAAGAGAAATTAAATTTACAAGAACAAATAAGGAAATTTTTGTTGATTGGAAATTTTCTTCTCTTTAAATTGTGGCCGGCCATATGAATTTAATGGGGAGTTTTTATTTTATTAATTCCTCATTAATTCATATTAAGGAAAGCTATTGATATTATTTTTAATAAGTTTCCTTAATTGTCAAGGCCAAGGATTATAAAAGAGGGGGTTAAGGTGCCTTGAAGAGAGACAATATTTTTATTTTTTCTCTCCCTCTTTTCTTCTTCTTGTGGCCGGCCCTAGCCTTTCTTCTTTCTTCTCTTTTGGTGGCCGAACCATACATCTCTTGGAGCTCTTGTTGGTGGCCGGACCTAGGAAGGAGAAGAAGAAGAGGAGGAAGCCTCATCTTGAAGATCCTTTGGAGCATTGGTGGTGATCAAGTTCTTCTTCCTTGGAGGTGGTTCTTCTTGTGGCCGAACCTTGCTTGGAGAAGAAGAAGGTGCGTGGTGGTTCTCATCTCGGAAGATCGTCGCCCACACGACGTCCGGGATAAGAAGAGGAATACGGTAGAAGATCAAGAGGTTTTTCTACAAGGTATAACTAGTAATTTCTATTTCCGCATCATGCTAGTTATTTATGGAAATAATACCAAATACAAGAGGCTTACGTTCTAGTGTTTCGAATATGGTTTTTCGAAGTTGTGTTCTTTTGTTTCTTTCTTTTCCTTGTGATTTGATTGTTCTCTTTGGTTAACCTAAAGTTATTTTAGGAAATTAAATATTAGCTTTCTATTAAAGGTTTTGTCTAGTCGGTGGTGGTTGCTCCCATATCCAAGAAGGTCATGTGCCTCGCCACGTCAGTACTGGGAACCTTTTATGGAAATTAATATTTAATGGAATTAATAACTTAAGGAGACTTGGGTCAAACGTGTTAAGTTCCGCAGGAGATCCAAGTCAAAACCTAAAAGAACAAATAGATTAAGTTTTGGATCAAACGTGTAAAGTTCCGCAGGCGATCCAAAATTTAATTTAAAAGAACACATGGTAGCTAGGAAAAGGTTCAGACCTTTGTACAAAATTTTTGTACAGTGGAACCTATAGGTTTTCCGAGTAGCAACCAACAATTGGTATCAGAGCTAGAGTTTTGCCTCTGTGTATTTGGTATTAGTTTAATTATGCACATGTCATACATAATTTAGGCAGGATAATAGTAGGATGTGCTAACTTTGTGGATGCAGGATCCAACTATTATGGCTTTTAGTTATTATGTGTGTGATTGGACCCTTGGACATGTCAAGGGCATTTATATGTGTGTGCATGATTGTATTATAAAATACAGCAGGAGCTGTATTTAGTTTTATTAGGATTTTGTTTTTGATCTAGATACATGTACATTCCTTTTATGGAATATAGGATCAAAAATGTAAAATTCTATTTATGTCGCGGATCGAATCTTGCAAAGCGTGGAACCTTCTAAGGACCAGAGGCGCAGCGGAACTAGGAGCAAGGACAGCTAGACCCGGTGGCGGTGGCCAAATATGGCAGCAGCTTGGGATGACAACACACGGAGGACAACTAGAGATAAAAGCCATAATAGTTGAAAATTAGATTTTCTATTTATTGCTTTTATATTGTGCTGTGTGTGTATGTTAGTTTACAAGTTTAGTAGGCTAGCATAGTTAAAATTCCTCATTCATAAATAACTAAGTGGGAGAGGGATTTTTAAGTAAATCCCATGGTCTCCATTACTGGTTTGTAAGTGATGCAAACAAGCTTGCGCGTTGGCTCTGAGTGCCTTCCTCCATAACGGATGAGCTTGTTTGTGGATCACTAGAACAGACTTCCATTTTTGGATGACTATAGGAAGTTAATTAAGAGCGTGTGATCTTCCCCAACGGAAGGGGCATAATCTTATTAATGGACTTAGTGTCAAGTAATGGTATACACTTAGACACATCTAATAGTATCCTCCCCATCGGAGTCACTGCTATTATTTGTGTAACCAAATGAAACCAACTATTAATTTGTCATAAAACTAGGTTGACAAGATAATAAAATTAAAGGGTTAAAACCCCTCTTACAAATGATTGATTTTGTATACGTCCACACTAACGTGGCATACAAAATTAACGGTGTTTGAGATAATTTTATTTGTCATAAAGTTACGTTGACAAGATAATTAATGGGTAAAACCTTCCTCTTACAAATGTTGATTTTGTATACGTCCACACTAACGTGGCATGCAAAATTCACGGTGTTTTGAGGTGTTGGTAAATTTAAATAGTATTGTTAGAGGAATCAATATTATTTTAAATTTAGAGTCTTGACCAAATATTTGATTAAAGATAAACCAACTATTAATTTTATTCGTCATAAAGTAAAGTTGACGAGATAATAAAATTAATGAAATCTCCTCTTCAATTTTGTATACGCAAAATTTATGGAGATTTTAAGAAGTTGATCTTGACCAAATATTTTTGTGATTCTTAGGATGTTTGTCAATCCCTAGTAGTCATACTATAGAAAAAGACTTAGTAATCCCAAATTGTAATGATTGGAAATAGGACTTGGACATTAAGGTAGACTGTCTTCTTAGAACTAAGAACAATTTAGGTGTATTTAATTCATTAGTTGAAACATGTCTAGTGGTGTTATCTACCAGAACCTGGAATGTAGATACAAGATGCCATTAATCATGTCTGCAATTCATTGCAGGGTTCCAGGAAACTCGACAACTAAATGAAAGGTAAATCACCGTCCACATGGGCACTACTGTAAAAGTGGTAGCTATTGCAGTGGGAGATGTTTATCCTTTGATAAGAATAAAATATGGATTTTAAGTAATTGTCTTTACGTACTAAGTTTAGAAAGAACCTGACTTCAGTTTCTAAACTATTATAGATATTGTGTCTATTTTGATAACAAAGTTGTTATCAAGAAAAAAAAGGGAAGTTATCTATTCTGGTATGGTGGTTGACAATTTATAATCCAATAACTCCCACGATGCAACAAATGGAAATTAGTAACACATCTTCCAATTTTAAGAGAAAGTAACCTTCGGAAATGAACCAATTATATCTTTGACATCTAAAAGCTAGGTTATACTTGAGTAGGATTCATTGGTAGCTGATGAACTTTTGGGTTCATTAGTAGTGGAAATCTTTCCAACCTGCGAGTCTTACTTGGAAGGAAAATAACCAAGGAGCTTTTAAGTCTAAGGAGTATGGAACCAAAGATATATAGGAATTGGTTCATTCTGATTTGTGTGATCCTATGAGCATCCAGGCAAGAGGTTGTTTCAAATATTTCATCTATTTTATAGATAACTATTTGAGATACGGATATATTTACTTGATGTGCCGCAAGTCTAAGTGCTTTGATTAGTTCATAGAGTACGAGGCTGATGTGGAAAAATATCAAGACACTACGGTAAGATCGTAGTGGCAAGTACCTCTTGGGAAAATTTAGGAGTCATTTATCAGAAGTAGGGATTCAATCCCAACTAACTACATCTGGTACACTCCAACAGAATGGTGTAGTAGAAAGAAGGTAAAGGACTCTTATGGAATAATTAGATAGATGATGAGTTATTCAGAAAATTACCAAATTTGTTTTAAGGATAAACTCTGAAAACGAAAGTGAACATAGTACCTTCCAAAGTTAGAACTCTCTACTCATATAGAATTGCTGAATAGGTGAAAACCTATTTTGAAGCATATTCGGATTCGGGTAATCTAGCACATATGAGAGACAATGATAAGTTGGATAGGAGTTCACTTGTTTGTAAGTTATCCTAGATAAACAAAAGTAGGTTTATAGTCTTAAAATCAGAAAGTCATTGTTAGCATCAATGACTGATTTTTAGAAAAGGACTATATAATGAACCACGTGCTCATAAGTAAATTTGTTCTTAAGAAAATAATAAAGGACATGTCTAACCTAGTACCAACTGTACAAGATGAGATACCACAAGAAAACTGCAACACGTATCACAAATGATACACAATTGCAGAAAGTGCCTTGTCGTAGTGGGAGGGTTGTTAGGCAACCTAAATAGGTCATGTTTTGAGAGAGTTTTTGGACTCGATCCCTGAAGGACATAAACCTGATCTCCGGACATATGACGAAGCACTCCAAGATAAATATGCAACATCTTGGCAAAGAGTAATGAATAATAGAATTAGAATATATGTATTCTAATAAAATCTGGAAGCTTGTAGAACCACCAAGCGGTGTAAAAGCCTTTGGGTGTAAAAGGTCTAGAGGGATAGACAGGAAGGTAGAAACCTTCAAAGCAAGGCTAGATGAAAAAGGAAACTTTTTCACTGGTAGCCATGCTTAAGTCTATTCGGATTCTTTTATCTATTTGGCAAGTGGATGTCAAGACAACATTCCTTAATGGAAGTCTTGAAGAAAACATCTATATAAAGCAACCAGAAGGGTTCATTGCAAAGGGCTAAGAGCATCTTGTGTGCAAGCTCAATCAGTCTATGGACTGATACAAAGCTTCAAGGTCTTGGAATATCCGGTTTATCAAAGTAATCCAGACCTTTGGATTTATTGAGTAAACGGATAAGTCTTGTGTATACAAAAGATGTGATGGAAACGTGGTGGTATTTCTTGTACTATACGTAGATAGCATTTTTGGTAGTTGGAAACAATATCAAAATGTTGTCAGAAGTAGGGGTATGGTTGTCCAAATAACTCGATATAAAGGACTTGGGAGAATATATATATTCTTGAGATCAAAGTAATAAGGGATCACAAGAAAAGAATATTTTACTTATCCCAAGCTTCATACATCGAAAAAAAACCTTGCTCGTTTTAAGCATACAAAAGTCCAAGAAAGGTTTCTTACCTTTTCAGGACGCAGTAACTTTATCTAAAGATATGTCTCTGTAGACATCAAAGGAGATAAAGGAAATAAAGGCAGTTCTTTATGCTTCGGCTGTCAGAAGCCTAATGTATGCTATGCATGAGATCAGAAATCTGTTTTGCCAAGGGCATAGTTAGTAGATATCAAAGTAACCCTAGACAAGGACATTGGACTGCAGTAAAGCATATATTAAAGTACCTTAGAGGCGCTAGAGATTATATGCTAGCTTACAAGGCAGTTAATTTGGTCCCTGTGGGTTACACGGATTTTGGCTTCCAATCGGATAGGGACAATAATAAGTCAACCTCGGGGTTTTGTGTTTACTTTAGGAGGTAAAGTCATAACTATGGAAGAGTGATAAGCATAGGTGTTTTTCTGGACTCCACCATAGAAGCTTAGTATATGGCAAACCTCTGAGGTAGCCATAAAAGCTGAATGACTCAATAACCTCAAGATAGACTTAGATATGATTTCTGGTTTGTCCAAAGATTATTACAATTTATTGTAATAATGTTGGTGCAGTAGCAAACTCGAAGAAACCATAAGTCTATAAGGCAAGTAAACACAATAGAGCGCAAGTACCACCCAATACAAGAAATTGTATAAACGAGGAGAAGTTGTTGCCGCCTAGATTGCATCAGGTGATGACCTATAGATCCTTTTACTAAGGTCCTTAAGGCAAGAGCTTTTGATGGGCATGTTGAAGGGTTGGGAATCAGATGTATGGCAGCTGATATGGCAACTTAGTCTTTTAGTATAAGTGGGAGATTGTTAGAGTGTATACTAAAAGCCTAGCTTTTGGTATAAACATTTATCTAGAGATAAGAATCACATTGGTCAAATGTCTACATTTGTGATAAATGTAGTTGTTCAATTAATTTATATTGTACATAACATAGTGTGTAGTGTCACACACAGAGGATCATGTTATCAGTACCTTATAAATTATAAACAGTAGCTCACGACCAAAATGGAAAGGAACAAACCATTAGAAGGTCGTAGTGTAATTAGGTATCAGTTTATCTTGACTGTATAATTACACTAGTACACTTAGAGTGTATTGAGTAGGACCATTTGAGGTCATTTCTTTTATACTGATTTTATAAAGAAACAAAGACCTCGGTTATTATGGAAGTGTGTGCTCTTAATCCTGATATAATAACAAGCACATATATTTGATATTTATTTCTTTAATTTATCAATGGGTGAGATTTAGTTCGATGAATCAATAAACCCGATAAGTTGGGAAATGGTATCACTTATAGTGTGTGTTGTTGATTATAGAAGGAAACTGTATCCTAGAGATACTAGGTTGATAATGTCCCCAAGAGGAGCTCATAAGGATTGTCATGTTAAACCCTGCAGGTGGACTTAGTCCGACATGACGATAAGGTTGAGTGGTACTACTCTTGGACTTAGATATTAATTAAATGAGTTGTCAGTAACTCACTTAATTAGTGGACATTCGATATCTTAAACACAGGGAGACTAACACACTCATAATAAGAAGGAGCCCAAAAATGTAATTTGGGATTGGTGCGGTAGTTCAATGATAGTTCTCTAGTGGAATGAATTATCATTGATAAAATTAAGTTGTGTGTTCGGGGCGAACACGGGATGCTTAATTTTATCGGGAGACCAAAACCAATTCCTCCTCTCGGTCCCTATCGTAGCCTCTTATTTATAGAGTTCTATACCCACCTATACCCACCTTCTAAACCTACCCAATAGGGGCCGACCAAGCTAGCTTGGGAACAAGCTAGGGCCGGCCTAGGTATAAAATTGGGTGGCCGGCCCTAGCTTGAACCCAAGCTAGTAGGGCCGGCCAAAATAAATTAAAAAAGAAATTTAATTTTAATTTTTATTATTATGTGGAAGATATAATTTAAAGAGAATTAAAATTAAAATATCTCTCTTGTAATAGATCTACAAAAGATTAAAGAAAAAGATTAGATCTCTTTCCTTATTTGTAGATTGTAGAGATGTTTTATTTTCTCTTTAAATATTATCCACATGTTGATAAAATTAAAATTATAGAAATTTCCTTTTTATCAACCATGAAGGGATTTTGAAGAGAAATTAAATTTACAAGAACAAATAAGGAAATTTTTGTTGATTGGAAATTTTCTTCTCTTTAAATTGTGGCCGGCCATATGAATTTAATGGGGAGTTTTTATTTTATTAATTCCTCATTAATTCATATTAAGGAAAGCTATTGATATTATTTTTAATAAGTTTCCTTAATTGTCAAGGCCAAAGATTATAAAAGAGGGGGTTAAGGTGCCTTGAAGAGAGACAATATTTTATTTTTCTCTCCCTCTTTTCTTCTTCTTGTGGCCGGCCCTAGCCTTTCTTCTTTCTTCTCTTTTGGTGGCCGAACCATACATCTCTTGGAGCTCTTGTTGGTGGCCGGACCTAGGAAGGAGAAGAAGAAGAGGAGGAAGCCTCATCTTGAAGATCCTTTGGAGCATTGGTGGTGATCAAGTTCTTCTTCCTTGGAGGTGGTTCTTCTTGTGGCCGAACCTTGCTTGGAGAAGAAGAAGGTGCGTGGTGGTTCTCATCTCGGAAGATCGTCGCCCACACGACGTCCGGGATAAGAAGAGGAATACGGTAGAAGATCAAGAGGTTTTTCTACAAGGTATAACTAGTAATTTCTATTTCCGCATCATGCTAGTTATTTATGGAAATAATACCAAATACAAGAGGCTTACGTTCTAGTGTTTCGAATATGGTTTTTCGAAGTTGTGTTCTTTTGTTTCTTTCTTTTCCTTGTGATTTGATTGTTCTCTTTGGTTAACCTAAAGTTATTTTAGGAAATTAAATATTAGCTTTCTATTAAAGGTTTTGTCTAGTCGGTGGTGGTTGCTCCCATATCCAAGAAGGTCATGTGCCTCGCCACGTCAGTACTGGGAACCTTTTATGGAAATTAATATTTAATGGAATTAATAACTTAAGGAGACTTGGGTCAAACGTGTTAAGTTCCGCAGGAGATCCAAGTCAAAACCTAAAAGAACAAATAGATTAAGTTTTGGATCAAACGTGTAAAGTTCCGCAGGCGATCCAAAATTTAATTTAAAAGAACACATGGTAGCTAGGAAAAGGTTCAGACCTTTGTACAAAATTTTTGTACAGTGGAACCTATAGGTTTTCCGAGTAGCAACCAACATGCGGCATGAAGGGCACGACTGTAGTGGGCAACCGTGGCGCCCCTACGTGCTGGGGCGGATCGAGATTGCCGGATATGGCGTTGAGAGGTGCAGACGGTGAAGGAGACGAGGTGGGGAGCGGCGCTTCGCCGCTGGATGCGCTGGCAGTAGCTAGGGAAAGAGGAAGAGGAGAAGAGGTGTTATCGTCTTGTGCAGTGCGTCGGCGTGGTCATCGACGAGCGGCGAAGGCAACTAGGTGGCGTTAGCGTGGATGCAAAATACCAAAAAAAAGACGAATAACTATAAGGGAATTTTCTAGAAATTTTCCGGAGCTCGTATGACGAATTTACGGGGATAAATATTGGGCCCCGGAAAGTTTTGTTTAGGCTACCCCATTTAAGTGAGGAAAAGTTTAAATTTTATTTTTCTTTTTCCTTTTTCTTCATTTTCGCCGTTTTCTTCTCCCGCGTGCCCGTGCCCTAAGCCTTGTGACGCATCTCCTCCCTTTCCTAATCAGCGCAGTACCAACGGTTTCCTTCTTCATCGCGTACAAAGTCGTGGCCAAGGGAAGCCTCATGCCTCTTCTCTTCTCCTTCTTCTCCCGATCCCCACTGTTCTCCTTGCCCCTGCCTCGAGTTTTCCTCCTCTCATCTTCTCGGCGAGCAGCTCCACCCGATTCCTCTTCGTCGTCGGAGCAGTTCTTCTCGACCGATGATGCCCACGTGAGCCGAAGCCGTAGTGTCGCTTCCCTTCTTCTCCTCTCGGTCGATCGTCGCCAGGTGCTTTCCACGCAATATCGGGCAAGCAGTGGAGGGTTCGTTCTATCGATTATCGGGCAACAACGTCTAGAGCGCGAGCCAGCGACAGGGCCGATCTTTCTTCTTCCCTTGATGCTCACCATCGATGTGCCCTAGCGCAGTGTCCGATCCTCCTCTTCTCTGGATTTTTCCCCGACTTGTGCCCTAGCACTGTTGCCGGCCACCAGGTCCGACCCAGCGCCGCCATCGCCTGATCACCGCTGAGCACCATCTGAGGGACATCTTAACGACACCCACTACTGATCCAACCGATCTACCGTCGACGCTACCCTCCTTGTCGTGAGCAGCCAACATTGAGGTAAGCTTGTTGTGGATCAGTGTGCAGTTTAGGGATGCTTTGGCTGACTGAGGATGTTGGCGTTAAATGGGTTCATTCACTTATTGTGATTTAGGGCGTTGAAGAAGCATTGAGCTCCTTCCACTGATCACCGGAGTATCCAAACACCTACTGCCACATTCGAGGTAACGATTATCTCCAATATATAGTTTAAGGATAGGAGTTATACTAGGTTTAATCCGAATGATGGACCGATTAGGGTTAAGGAAATTAACCCTAGTCAATTGTTGGATTTAATTTAAGTAGGGCTTATGGTTAGATTGATTAGGATTTTATCCTAATTTAGCCTTAAGGATTTTATTTAGCTATTCTTTTGAGTAGTAGCTAAATAAAAATGTATATATATTGGTGACACAGGACTTTGACGCGAGACGAGCATCTCGACATTGGATTTGGACCGGATTGGATTCTCTTATTGGAGGCGGGTACCTTGACTTATCTATTTTGATATGTCATTTGATATGCATAGTAATTTTTAACAAGTAGTAATAATTATGTTTCTTATCTGCATCAGTTTGTCACTACCGGATACCTGTTACATGCTTATTTTTGCTTACTTGTTATGCATTCAATGTTAGTACCCACCTTATTTTATATGCTTATAGAGGTAGTGACATAGCCATGCCTTATTATGTTCAGGACCTAGGTTTTTATACTTTATCTGACCTGTGTACCTAGACCATTGATTTAATCCATTTGTCCTATGGTACACATTATGTAGAGATGGACAGGATCAGGATATTTCCATGCTTAGTGTCATGCACCATCTCGCATGATTGCATGTTGTGCGATAGTCGGCTCCATTATTGTTGAGCACATCGTCAGTTACATAGATCAGCACACACTACCACTCATGGGTTAGTGGTATGTCAGGCAGGATGTGTGGCAGTTCTGCTGTTAGGCTCCACTGGTCCAGTGACTCAGCGTGGTGGCCGGCAGACAGTTTTGCTCTGTTTTGCTCCGTTGGTCCTCTCATGGGTAGTGTGATGCAGCGTGGTAGCCGGCAGGGATCTCTCCTCTATATTGTCTCAGGGAGATGAGAGCATTGCGCTCCCTCACTTATGATTTGGGGTAGGAGGATAGGTGTACTCCGACAGCATCCCGTCCACTCGGTCACTCATCAGGAGCAGTGACAGCAGAGTGCACGGTTGTCACAGCCCCACCCACTCGGTCTCACCATCGTGTGTGAGATGGCTGACTGACGTCAGGGGTTACCAGGACATGTTATTGGCATCGTACGCATTGATGCATTTATTGCTTGTGTTTGCTGCACTTATATGCTGCATAATTGGTGGATGCATATGCTTGACATGCATACATGATTTCTATACCTCTCGGTCTATTATCTATACACCAGGTCCTGGTTAGTACAGATACTCCCTATTCCTTTCAGTTTACATTTATCATTCCTATATCAGGAGACTGTACGCATAATTATTGCTATTAGTTATTTTCTTACTATGTATGTCAGTAGTTATCCGCTAAGGAGTTGACTCACCCGTTAATATTACTATTTCAGGTTGAGGCTGTCCGGAGATCTCCAGTCGCTTGTAACGACCACTTTCTCACTACTCTCTAAAGGTGTCCGTTACATAACTACTATAAACTCTTACTTAACTAGTGTAACAAACTGTACTTAAATTTTTCCAGAAAACTTAAAATTTCGGCAAAGTATATGCTGTTCGGCAGAACTAAAGTACAATACAATACTCTAAATTCAGAACATGCACATATAACTCATAATAACAGAAATATATGAAACTATATCTCAATGCAAACACAACGTATCTACTTACTAAATAAAACTCATCTTAGCATGCGATCTAAAATAAGAATAATCTCAAATGACATGAATATAAGGTACAATCTCAAATATTTCTTAACCACTAAAACACGGAAACTTAATAATGCCCCAAGTCTCTCCCATAGTCCTGGCATCACACATCCTTCTGCACCTCCTTGTCGTCTTCATTTTCTATAGCTTTTCCTTTCCTTTATCTGCAGTAAGAGGAAATGCAAACTATAAGCGAATGCTTAGTAAGCGCTGTCTAACTCACAAAAAACTCGAATGTGCATATAAATACAGCAATGCTAAAACTGAATCGGTAAGAAGAAAACTATTCATGCTCATCTAGTAGCAAAGCACTAAAATTTGCATACTCATGATATACAAGAATAAAACTACATGCTGGAAGACAAGGCTAATCATGCTCAATAAACTAATCAGGAAACAAATAAAACTAATACCGCATACTTCGAATTAAAAGAAACTAAACTTGTTGACTCTAAACATAAGTGAAGCTTATTTCATTTGTTTCAAAAACTTATAATCTTATACTTGAAAATAATAATAAACTTTTCTCTTGGGCCCAGGCTTAGTACCAATGTGCGCTCCCTAATAGAGACTGTGGTAGCTAGTCACCAGTCCTACGAGGGTAAAGACCTTGGTCTTACCAGGGCCAAGACCTTGGAATTGGTCACCTAGATTTGTTTAACGACAACCTTGGAAGTCGGGTACTAACCTTTTTAAAATAAAATACTTGTTATCTTTTATTACTTCTAATATATAATGCCTCGACATTTTAACAAACACCTTATGTGCCAAAAATCCCTAAAATCTTGACTTTGGGATCTACTTAAGGCCTTGACCTTTTTCTTTCTTTCCTTTATCTTTCTTATAAAACTCAAAATACTGATAGGGAACTCAAAATCTGGAACTGAAATGCTTAATGAAAAATCTACACTGCAATGCATATTAAAAAAATCTGCACTAATGCTTAACAAAAATCTGCACTAATGCTTAACAGAAATTTGCACTAATGCTTAACAAAATCTGCACTAAAGCTTAACAGAAATCTGCACTAAAACTTAATTAAAAATCTGCACTATAAGCTTAATTAAAATCTGCACTATAAGCTTAATTAAAAATCTGCACTATAAGCTTAATTAAAATCTGCACTATAAGCTTAATTAAAAATCTGCAATGCATATTAAAAATCTGCACTAATGCTTAACAAAATCTGCACTAATGCTTAGCCACTATAAATCGCACCAAAAATCTGCACTATAAGCTTAATTAAAATCTGCACTATAAGCTTAATTAAAAATCTGCACTATAAGCTTAATTAAAATCTGTAAATCTAATTAAGCTACTAGAGATCTAATTGGATCTTCCAATGCTAAACCATCAAAACTGTAATGCTAAACAATTCAAAATCTGCAATGCTAAACAAATCAAAATCTGCATACAAGCCTAGTAAAAATCTGTATTCAAACTTAGCAAAATCTGCATACTTAACCAAAATTTTGTACAAAACTTAACAAAACTTTATAACCAATCCACTAACATGAACTCCAAAGCTGTGTAAACCTACCAACACTAGAAATCAATAGTACTTAAAGCTCCTAACATCTCAAGATCAACCTCCAAAACGGTTTCCAAAAGTTAATAAAACTCCTTTACAAACTCTATTCCATATGGACAACTAGAAGCAAAATACTGAAAACAATTTAACAAGTTCATCTAAACTTCAAAAACATCATCAAAAAATAGTTATAACCTTGTAACAGATCCATAATCTGTTCACAACTGATGTCTTAATAGAGCAACAAAATTCGAAAACTTTAAAACTCCACATTAATCTGAGCATGCTTATCAAGGTCACACAGAACAATTCAACTCAAAAGCTACAATACTAATTTCCAAGCTTGAAGGAATCAACCCACATACTTAACCTCTACCGTTCATCCTCTTTCTTCCCTTGGGTTTGTTGGTGCAACATCCCTCAGGTCAAGGTTGACCTGGTTAACCAAGCTGAGTCTTGGTTTGGGTTTAGATGTTTGACAATAAGATATTGATCGAAGAAGAGTCAAGTAGGTCAAGGTTGACCGGATACTTGACTGGGAAGTCCTAACTGGCAAGTTAGGCAGAAGGAAGTCTTAGTGAGTGAAGCTAGGCAGAAGGAAATCCTAGTGAGTGAAGCTAGGTGAAAGTCCTGGTGAGTGAAGCCAGGTGAAAGTCCTAGTGAGTGAAGCTAGGCAGAAGGAAATCCTAGTGAGTGAAGCTAGGTGAAAGTCCTGGTGAGTGAAGCCAGGTGAAAGTCCTAGTGAGTGAAACTAGGCAGATGGAAAACCCTAGTGAGTGAAGCTAGGTGAAAGTCCCGTGAGTGAAGCCGGGCAGGAAGGAAATCCAGATGGATCGAGGATGATCGGACATCTGGTGTTGGGAAGTCAAGTAGGTCAAAGGATTGTTGGATGATACTGCGAAGGAAATCCGGATGGATCGAGGATGATCGGACATCCGGTGTTGAGAAGTCAAGTAGGTCAAAGGATTGTTGGATACTTGGCAGGAAGGAAATCGGATGGGTCGAGGTTGACCCGGACATCGGTGGAAGTCAAGTAGGTCAATGGGTGGCGGATACTTGGCACGACAGTAAAAGTCAAGTGGGTCAAAGGTTGACCGGACAGGTGGGGAGTCCTAGCGGTCAAGGGAGTGACCGGATGCGAGGCATGATGTACCAACAGTCAAGGTTGCCGGATGTTGGTTAGGAGGTTTGGGACTTGGTTTTGGGCAAAAACCAGTCGGATCGATCCGTGGATCGATCCGGTGGATCGATCGGTGGATCGATCCGATTCTTCCAATGACGAAGCTCGGATCGATCCGTGGATCGATCGAGGTCGATCGATCGGCCGATCGATCGGGACGATGCTTCGCGCGATAAGCGCTGGATCGATCCGTGGATCGATCCGGTGCGTCCAATCAGACGCTCGGATCGATCCGTGGATCGATCCAGCCTCGTACTCGAAACATTGAATCGATCGGGATCCGACCGTTGGGGTTTAAAGGCGAGCGTGGTCTTCGGTAATCTTCACGAGCTCTTCTCAGATTCATTCCAGCTCCTCCACAGCTCTCTACAAGCACGTGATCGCCAGTTCTTGAAGGTTCTTGGAGGCTTTCCAAGTCAAGAGGCGGATCTATTGCAAGAGGAAGAAGTTAGGGTTAGAGTTTTTACTGCACATCTTGTAAGCTTTTGCTTAACTTGTATTTCCCTTTCTTCTTCTTGTATTGAGAGTGTTGTAGGGCTTCTCCGCCTTTGGTAGTTACCATAAAGGAGTGTTATTCATAGTGGAGGGTGTGTGCGTTGGTGTGGATCCTTGGATTAGTCACCTCTTGTGAGGTGGATATCAAGTAAAATCCTAGTGTTAGCGTGCTTGTGTTTGTTTCTGTATTTTCCGCTGCACATCCAAGAAGCAACAAGCAACGCCAAGCAACGAAGCGCATCGAGAGAACGCGACGAGCTATTCACCCCCCCCTCTAGCTACTTTTGGTCCTAACAAGTGGTATCAGAGCAAGGTTGCTCTTCACCGGAATCATCGCCGGAAGGGTCAAGCATATCAAGAAAAGCTAGAGGGTGAAGAAGTTGGAGCAAATTCTTCAAGTTCAAGATTTTATCAAGCTCAACTTCAAGATGCAATTCCAAGATGGACTTGGATTTGACACAAGGGTGGCTCCACCATACACATCCACAAGCTTCGATTCTTGGAAATCAAGAATCGAAACCTTTCTTATGATGGAGATAGAGCAATGGTTTGCTCTAATGGAAGGCTTCGAAGCTCCAACAAGCTTCTAAAGAAAAGCAGATGGAGCTCGGAGAAAATTCAAAGGGGCGAGGCAAATGACAAAGTGACCAAGCTTTTGGTCAACTTATTGCCTAGCCACATCTTGGCTCAAGTTGGAGAATTCGAAGATGCCAAGGAGCTTTGGAGCAAATTGGCCAAGCTTCATGAAGAGATCCCCTCCACTGTACGAGATCAAGAAGAATCCAGAGAGGGAGACTCTGTGGAGCAAGACCAAGAGGAGGATTCCGAGGTTGAGAGATGCTCAACCTCCGAAGAAGAGGAAATCCAAGAAGCTTCATCCTCAAGGGAATGCAACGAAGGGAACAAGGAGGGAGCATATTCCTTGTTTCATATTCAAGATGATGAAGCCTCCACCTCTAGGATTGAGGGGGAGCAATCCTTGGTGACACCGGATCAAGAAGAAGGAGAAGCCTCTACATCCGGGTCAAGAGAAGAAGAGGAGGAAGAAGCTTCTACCTCCACAAGTCAAGAAAAATCAAATGGAGGAGAATCAAGTGTTGGTGCAATATCCCTCAGGTCAAGGGTGACCTGGTTAATCAAGCTGAGTCTTGGTTAGGGTTTAGATGTTTGACAATAAGATATTGATCGAAGAAGAGTCATGTAGGTCACGGTTGACCGGATACTTGACTGGGAAGTCCTAACTGGCAAGTTAGGCAGAAGGAAGTCCTAGTGAGTGAAGCTAGGCAGAAGGAAATCCTGGTGAGTGAAGCCAGGTGAAAGTCCTAGTGAGTGAAGCTAGGCAGAAGGAAATCCTGGTGAGTGAAGCCAGGTGAAAGTCCTGGTGAGTGAAGCCAGGTGAAGATCCTGGTGAGTGAAGCCAGGTGAAAGTCCTAGTGAGTGAAGCTAGGCAGAAGAAAATCCTGGTGAGTGAAGCCAGGTGAAAGTCCTAGTGAGTGAAGCTAGGTAGATGGAAAACCCTAGTGAGTGAAGCTAGGTGAAAGTCCTGGTGAGTGAAGCCAGGAAGGAAATCCAGATGGATCAAGGATGATCGGACATCTGGTGTTGGGAAGTCCAAGTAGGTCAAAGGGATTGACTGGATACTTGGCAAGGAAGGAAGTCCAGATGGGTCAAGGTTGACCAGACATCTGGTGGAAGTCCAAGTAGGTCAATGGAGTGACCAGATACTTGGCACGACGAGTGGAAGTCCAAGTAGGTCAATGGAGTGACCAGATACTTGGCACGACGAGTAAAAGTCAAGTGGGTCAAAGGATTGACGGACACTTGGTGGGGAGTCCTGGCGGTCAAGGGTGACCGGATGCGAGGCATGATGTACCAACAGTCAAGGTTGACGGATGTTGGTTAGAGGTTTGGGACTTGGTTTGGGCAAAACCAAGTCTTGGATCGATCCGTGGATCGATCCGAGGCTGATTCGCTGAATCCGATCCAGTTCTTCCCCAGATGATCCCGGATCGATCCGTGGATCGATCAGAGGTCGATCGATCGGCCGATCGATCGGACGAGTCTTCGCTAGCAGCGGGATCGATCCGTGGATCGATCGGCAGAGCACAGAGGCGCTCCGGATCGATCCGTGGATCGATCAAGCCTCCGATCGATTCGGAACATTTGAATCGATCGGGATCCGACCGTTGGCGTTAAAGAAGGCGAGCGTGGTCTTCGGTAGATCTTCACGAGCTCTTCTCAGATCTTCACCAGCTCCTCCACAGCTCTCTACAAGCACGTGATCGCCAGTTCTTGAAGGTTCTTGGAGGCTTTCCAAGTCAAGAGGCGGATCTATTGCAAGAGGAAGAAGTTAGGGTTAGGGTTTTTACTGCACATCTTGTAAGCTTTTGCTTAACTTGTATTTCCCTTTCTTCTTCTTGTATTGAGAGTGTTGTAGGGCTTCTCCGCCCTCGGTAGTTACCGAAAAGGAGTGTTTTATAGTGGAGGGTGTGTGCGTGGTGTGGATCCTTGGATTAGTCACCTCCTTTGGAGGTGGATACCAAGTAAAATCCTAGTGTTAGCGTGGTTGTATTTGTTTCTATATTTTCCGCTGCACATCCAAGAAGAAACAAGCAACGCCAAGCAACGAAGCGCACCGAGCGAACGCGACGAGCTATTCACCCCCCCCCTCTAGCTACTTTTTCTCCTAACAAGTGGTATCAGAGCAAGGCCGCTCTTCACCGGAATCATCGCCGGAAGGGTCAAGCATATCAAGAAAAGCTAGAGGGTGAAGAAGTCGGAGCAAATTCTTCAAGTTCAAGACTTCATCAAGCTCAACTTCAAGATGCAATTCCAAGATGGACTTGGATTTGACACAAGGGTGGCTCCACCATACACTTCCACAAGTTTTGATTCTTGGAGATCAAGAATCGAAAACTTTCTTATGATGGAGATAGAGCAATGGTTTGCTCTAATGGAAGGCTTCGAAGCTCCAACGAACTCCAAGGGCAAGCTTCTAAAGAAAAGCAGATGGAGCTCGGAGCAAATTAAAAGGGGCGAGGCAAATGACAAAGTGACCAAGCTTTTGGTCAACTTATTGCCTAGCCACATCTTGGCTCAAGTTGGAGAATTCAAAGATGCCAAGGAGCTTTGGAGCAAATTGGCAAGCTTCATAAAGATCCTCCACTACGAGATCAAGAAGAATCCAGAGGGAGACTCTTTGGAGCAAGACCAAGAGGAGGATTCGAGGTTGAGAGATGCTCAACCTCCGAAGAAGAAGAAATTCAAGAAGCTTCATCCTCAAGAGAGCAACAAGGAGGGAGCATATTCCTTGTTTCATATTCAAGATGATGAAGCCTCCACCTCTAGGATTGAGGGGAGCAATCCTTGGTGACGCCGGATCAAGAAGAAGGAGAAGCTTCTACATCCGGGTCAAGAGAAGAAAAGGAGGAAGAAGCTTCTACCTCCACAAGTCAAGAAAAATCAAATGGAGGAGAATCAAGGTCCGATCAAGAGGAAGCTTCTACCTCCGGATCCAAAGAAAAGATGCCACCCCTACACAAAGGTATAAATATTTCAATTAATAATAAAAATCATATTATATGCTTTGAATGTAGGGAACATGGGCACTACAAGAGCAAGTGCCCTAAATTAGCCAAGAAGAAGGGCCAAGTGGCACAAAAGGGCAAGGTGAAGCCCAAGGAGACCATCCCCAACACAAAGAAGAGCAAGGAGCATATTATATGCTTCTCTTGCAATCAAAAGGGGCATTATCGTAGTCAATGCCCCAAAGGGAAGAAGAAGGTCAAGGCTCAAGGAGGCACTAGTCAAGGGGGAGCCTCCAAGGTAAAAAGGAAGGTAACTTTCATTGAGCCTATTCCTTTGCAAAATGGTAAAAAGCATGATAGTTCAAATTTTTATCATTTTAATGCAATTTACCATAAGAATAGAAAGCATAAGGGCTTTAAGGAAAAGCATGTGGCCCTACATGCTAAGACTATCACTCCTAGGGTTAGGAATGTAGGTAATAGTCTAGGCAATAACTCTAAGGATTTTAGATACAAGCCTAGAAACCAAAATGCTCATGGACTTACTGAAAAACCAAATTCTAAGGATTTAATGATAGAAAATCAAGTCTTGAGATCAAGACTTGATAAAATGGAAAAGACCCTAAAAAGGATGGAAAATATCCTAAAAGGGCAAAATGAGCAAAACCTAGGGCTAGGAAAGTCAAAGCCATCAAATAGCCATAGAGGTTTGGGATACAAACCAAAGGCTAAGAAGGATGTGCCTAGTTATCATAGGATTCCATATAGTTATGGAACAAACCCTAGGTTTAGTGGTCAAGTCAAGAATACTAGGGAAGTCATCCCTAAGAGTATTTTTGCAACCAAAGTGACTAAGACTTCTAAGAAGTCTAAGAAAGTCACTAACAAGGTCACAAGGGAGGCTATCCCTAGGGTTGACCTAGAAAATGTGACCAAGGCTTCTAAGAAGCCCAACAAGGTCACTAGGAAGGTATCTAGGGAAGTTATCCCTAGTGAGTACCTAGAGCATCCAAGGAGCACCAATAGGTGTTGGGTTCCTAGGAGCATCTTCTCTACCCCATAGATGGGTTAGAGAGTGTCAACTCCAATTAGAAGGGTAGTTAACCCAACTTTGAGGAAATTGACACTCAAGGAGCATTTTCAAGGTTTTTGTTAACCTTTGAAAATGAAATGGAACTATTATTTACTCCTTGAAAGAGTAAAATGTGCCTAGTGGTGAAAATTTGATTTTAATCTTAAAAGGCACATATTGGGAAATTCATAAGAGCTACCAAGTTGGGACTTTGGTATGTTCTTAGGAAATTTAAGGCAATCCGGGCCTAAACTTTAAAGTGCTACTCTTGTGGAAAAATGAAATATGCCAACATTTGAGGAATATGCTTAATTTCAATTGGCATAAATTAATCAAGGGAATTAGAAATGCCAATTTAGGTTTTGGCGTTTTCTTGACGCACTTAAGGGCAATCTAGGTTTAAGTTGTAAGTTTAGCTAAGGTTTTAAGGATACTTAGATAGTTAATCTAGGTATATTTTATTTATGCTAAATCTTGCCATGATTGTTTGCCCATCATATGTCATGACATCATGTCTACTTTTGCATTCATGACTTATTATGAAAAAAAAAAATACAAAAATACCATGTCATGACATTCATACATCATGTAGTTATAGGTTATTTCCTTTTGATGTATGCCATAACATTATCATGCATTAGTTTAATTTCTTATAATTAAGGATAAATGGCATTTAACAACACTTATTAACAAGTGACATCCTTGGTGGATGTCTAATATATATCTAAAATGCCTAGATAGATATGCATGATCCCTAGATTAGGGCAAAACCAAAATCTACATCTCACAAGACCTATAAGATGACTTGTATGTGTTTTAGTGCACATTAGATACAAGTGAGATGTTAGGATGATGAACAAAACTCAAGATGTTGATTTAGTGCATTCTTTTGAGTTTTAGGTTCATCAAAACACATAGTTATGTGTTTTCCCATCATTGGGAAAGCTAATGTACAAGTCATGTGCATTAAGCCCAAGGAATATGGTGGGATATTGGTTTTGAAAATGTTTTCAAAATGATTTTGGAAAACCTTGGTGAAGGCTATCTTTTGATAGTAATCACCATTGAATAGTTAGACACAAACTTGAAGAAAACACTAAAGTTTTTGGAAGTTTTCAAGTTTGTGTCAATCTTTGAAAATATGATGTATTTTCATAGAAAACTATTTTTCCTTGATAGTATATGCCCTAAACAATGTCTACACGAAGTTTCATAATTTTGGATTTTTGTAGAATTTTCTAGGGGTTTCAGTTGACTGAAATGGAATTTCAGCAACTATCGAGCTCCGATCGATCCATGGATCGATTGGAGTGCCTGAATCGATCCATGGATCGATTCAGAAGGCAAATCTCCCGCGAGCGGATCGATCGAAGATCGATCCGGTAGTCTGAATCGATCGGTGGATCGATTCGGAAGGTTCAATCGATTGGAACCCAACTCCAATCGATCCAAGTTGCTGATTTTGGCTGGGAAAGCCTGATTTCAGCACTTTGAACCTATTTTAGTCTAGATAACCATTCCAAACCCTTAAAATACATTTGTATACATAAAAAGGGTGTTTTCGTGTTGAAAACAAGGATGGAATGGTAAAGGACGACTTCATTGAAGTTTAGGTTGAGGTTTGTTTCAAATTTTGAATATTTGAACCTCAAAAACTTCTAAATTTGGGTTTCCTAAAGTTTTAGGGATTCCAAGTCATTGTTGGTGCAATGACGGAAGTTACCACCATGTCTTTAGGGGAAGGTACTCTTTAAAGACATGAAAAACTATTTTTCATGAACCTTGGAAGGTGGTTAACCTTCTGTTAAGAATATGCTCAAGGTTGAGCATGGGTTGAAAATGGGGAGTGGATATCCTCATTTGTTCAGAGGTTTCAAAGGATAATGCTCAAGGATGGGCATTTACCTACATTGGGGGAGAATGTAGGGGTAAGGATAATGAAGGGTATGGGACCTTCAGTATCGTGTTGATCACAACGAGTGATGTTGTGAAGAACGATGAGTAACTCTTCAGGGGGAGAGTCTTCAACAAATGGAGGTGTTGAAGTGTGCCCAAAATTGGAGCATAGGTTGATGTGTCCAAATATGGGTCGATGTGGTTTATCAATAAGGGATTGATGTGTGCCAATAGGGGGAGAATGAAAGGGTTTGTGAAAGGAAGTAAGTTAGGCTTTCATTACCTAGAGGGAGTTTGCCCTCTTAGGGGGAGAATGAAGAGCTTAACTTATGCTTTCATTACGGCTTTCATTACCTAGAGGGAGTTTGCCCTCTTAGGGGGAGAATGAAGAGCTTAACTTATGCTTTCATTACCTAGTGGCATGAAGAATGAGGCTATGGGATTAGCCTAACTTACATGTGGAATTGTAAGTGGGATTGTGGTATTGTCAAACATCAAAAAGGGGGAGATTGTTGGTGCAATATCCCTCAGGTCAAGGGTGACCTGGTTAATCAAGCTGAGTCTTGGTTAGGGTTTAGATGTTTGACAATAAGATATTGATCGAAGAAGAGTCATGTAGGTCACGGTTGACCGGATACTTGACTGGGAAGTCCTAACTGGCAAGTTAGGCAGAAGGAAGTCCTAGTGAGTGAAGCTAGGCAGAAGGAAATCCTGGTGAGTGAAGCCAGGTGAAAGTCCTAGTGAGTGAAGCTAGGCAGAAGGAAATCCTGGTGAGTGAAGCCAGGTGAAAGTCCTGGTGAGTGAAGCCAGGTGAAGATCCTGGTGAGTGAAGCCAGGTGAAAGTCCTAGTGAGTGAAGCTAGGCAGAAGAAAATCCTGGTGAGTGAAGCCAGGTGAAAGTCCTAGTGAGTGAAGCTAGGCAGATGGAAAACCCTAGTGAGTGAAGCTAGGTGAAAGTCCTGGTGAGTGAAGCCAGGCAAGGAAGGAAATCCAGATGGATCAAGGATGATCGGACATCTGGTGTTGGGAAGTCCAAGTAGGTCAAAGGGATTGACTGGATACTTGGCAAGGAAGGAAGTCCAGATGGGTCAGGACACCGGACATGTGGGAAGTCCAAGTAGGTCAATGGGTGACCGGATACTTGGCACGACGAGTGGAAGTCCAAGTAGGTCAATGGGTGACCGGATACTTGGCACGACGAGAAAAGTCAAGTGGGTCAAAGGTTGACCGGACACTTGGTGGGAGTCTGGCAGGTCAAGGGTGACCGGATGCGAGGCATGATGTACCAACAGGTCAAGGTTGACCGGATGTTGGTTAGGAGGTTTGGGACTTGGTTTTGGGCAAAACCAAGTCGGATCGATCCGTGGATCGATCCAGATGTGGATCGATCGGTGGATCGATCGATTCTTCCCCGATCGAAGCTCGGATCGATCCGTGGATCGATCCGAGGTCCCGATCGATCAGCCGATCGATCGGCTGCTTTGCGCGATAAGCGCCGGATCGATCCGTGGATCGATCCGGTAGCGTTCTAGCACGAGCTACGGATCGATCCGTGGATCGATCAAAGCCTCCCGATCGATTCGGAACATTTGAATCGATCGGGATCCGACGTTGGCGTTTAAAGCCGCAGGCGAGCGTGGTCTTCGGTAGATCTTCACGAGCTCTTCTCAGATCTTCACCAGCTCCTCCACAGCTCTCTACAAGCACGTGATCGCCAGTTCTTGAAGGTTCTTGGAGGCTTTCCAAGTCAAGAGGCGGATCTATTGCAAGAGGAAGAAGTTAGGGTTAGGGTTTTTACTGCACATCTTGTAAGCTTTTGCTTAACTTGTATTTCCCTTTCTTCTTCTTGTATTGAGAGTGTTGTAGGGCTTCTCCGCCCTCGGTAGTTACCGAAAAGGAGTGTTTTATAGTGGAGGGTGTGTGCGTGGTGTGGATCCTTGGATTAGTCACCTCCTTTGGAGGTGGATACCAAGTAAAATCCTAGTGTTAGCGTGGTTGTATTTGTTTCTATATTTTCCGCTGCACATCCAAGAAGAAACAAGCAACGCCAAGCAACGAAGCGCACCGAGCGAACGCGACGAGCTATTCACCCCCCCCCCCCCCTCTAGCTACTTTTTCTCCTAACATCAAGGTCCGATCAAGAGGAAGCTTCTACCTCCGGATCCAAAGAAAAAGATGCCACCCCTACAAGCAAAGGTATAAATGTTTCAATTAATAATAAAAATCATATTATATGCTTTGAATGTAGGGAACATGGGCACTACAAGAGCAAGTGCCCTAAATTAGCCAAGAAGAAGGGCCAAGTGGCACAAAAGGGCAAGGTGAAGCCCAAGGAGACCATCCCCAACACAAAGAAGAGCAAGGAGCATATTATATGTTTCTCTTGCAATCAAAAGGGGCATTATCGTAGTCAATGCCCCAAGGGGAAGAAGAAGGTCAAGGCTCAAGGAGGCACTAGTCAAGGGGGAGCCTCCAAGGTAAAAAGGAAGGTAACTTTCATTGAGCCTATTCCTTTGCAAAATGGTAAAAAGCATGATAGTTCAAATTTTTATCATTTTAATGCAATTTACCATAAGAATAGAAAGCATGAGGGCTTTAAGGAAAAGCATGTGGCCCTACATGCTAAGACTATCACTCCTAGGGTTAGGAATGTAGGTAAAAGTCTAGGCAATAACTCTAAGGATTTTAGATACAAGCCTAGAAACCAAAATGCTCATGGACTTAATGAAAAACCAAATTCTAAGGATTTAATGATAGAAAATCAAGTCTTGAGATCAAGACTTGATAAAATGGAAAAGACCCTAAAAAGGATGGAAAATATCCTAAAAGGGCAGAATGAGCAAAACCTAGGGCTAGGAAAGTCAAAGCCATCAAATAGCCATAGAGGTTTGGGATACAAACCAAAGGCTAAGAAGGATGTGCCTAGTTATCATAGGGTTCCATATAGTTATGGAACAAACCCTAGGTTTAATGGTCAAGTCAAGAATACTAGGGAAGTCATCCCTAAGAGTATTTTTGCAACCAAGTGACTAAGACTTCTAAGAAGTCTAAGAAAGTCACTAACAAGGTCACAAGGGAGGCTATCCCTAGGGTTGACCTAGAAAATGTGACCAAGGCTTCTAAGAAGCCCAACAAGGTCACTAGGAAGGTATCTAGGGAAGTTATCCCTAGTGAGTACCTAGAGCATCCAAGGAGCACAAATAGGTGTTGGGTTCCTAGGAGCATCTTCTCTATCCCATAAATGGGTTAGAGAGTGTCAACTCCAATTAGAAGGGTAGTTAACCCAACTTTGAGGAAATTGACACTCAAGGAGCATTTTCAAGGTTTTTGTTAACCTTTGAAAATGAAATGGAACTATTATTTACTCCTTGAAAGAGTAAAATGTGCCTAGTGGTGAAAATTTGATTTTAATCTTAAAAGGCACATATTGGGAAATTCATAAGAGCTACCAAGTTGGGATTTTGGTATGTTCTTAGAAAATTAAAGGAAATTGAAGCCTTATGTTGAAGTGCTACTCTTGTGGAAAAATGAAATATGCCAACATTTGAGGATATGCTTAATTTCGACTGGCATAAATTAATCAAGGGAATTAGAAATGCCAATTTAGGCTTTGACATTTTCTTGAAGCACTTTAGGGCAATCTAGGTTTAAGTTGTAAGTTTAGCTAAGGTTTTAAGGATACTTAGATAGTTAATCTAGGTATATTTTATTTATGCTAAATCTTGCCATGATTGTTTGCCCATCATATGTCATGACATCATGTCTATTTTTGCGTTCATGTTTTATTATGAAAAATCTAAAAATACCATGTCATGACATTCATACATCATGTAATTATAGGATATTTTCTTTTGAAAATTATTTCTTTTTGATGTATGTCTTAACATTATCATGCATTAAGTTTAATTCCTTGTAATTAAGGACAAAAGGCATTTAACAACACTTATTAACAAGTGACATCCTAGGTGGGTGTCTAATATCTCCAAAATGCCTAGATAGATATGCATGATCCCTAGATTAGGGCAAAACCAAAATCTACCTCTCACAAAGACCTATAAGATGACTTGTATGTATTTTAGTGCACATTAGATACAAGTGAGATGTTAGGATGATGAACAAAACTCAAGATGTTGATTTAGTGCATTCTTTTGAGTTTTAGTTTCATCAAAACACATAGATATGTGTTTTCCCATCATTGGGAAAGCTAATGTACAAGTCATGTGCATTATGCCCAAGGAACATGGTGGGATATTGGTTTTGAAAAAGTTTTCAAAATGATTTTGGAAAACCTTGGTGAAGGCTATCTTTTGATAGTAATCACCATTGAATAGTTAGACACAAACTTGAAGAAAACACTAAAGTTTTTGCAAGTTTTCAAGTTTGTGTCAATCTTTGAAAAGATGATGTATTTTCATAGAAAACTATTTTTCCTTGATAATATATGCCCTAAACAATGTCTACACGAAATTTCATAATTTTTGGATTTTTGTAGAATTTTCTAGGGGTTTCTGAAGTTGACTGGAATGGAATTTCAGCAACTATCAGAGCTCCGATCGATCCATGGATCGATTGGAGTGCCTGAATCGATCCATGGATCGATTCAGAAGGCAAATCACGCGAGCAGTAGCTCGCTGGATCGATCAGCCGATCGATCCAGGTAGTCTGAATCGATCAGTGGATCGATTCAGAAAGGTTCAATCGATTGGAACCCAACTCCAATCGATCCAAGTTGCTGATTTTGGCTGGGAAAGCCTGATTTCAGCACTTTGAACCTATTTTTAGTCTAGGTACTCATTCCAAACCCTTAAAATACATTTGTATACATAAAAAGGGTGTTTTCGTGTTGAAAACAAGGATGGAATGGTAAAGGAAGGCTAAGTTGAAGTTTAGGTTGAGGTTTGTTTCAAATTTTGAACATTTGAACCTCAAAACTTCTAAATCTGGGTTTCCTAAAGGTTTATGGATTCCAAGTCATTGTTGGTGCAATGACAGAAGTTTCCACCATGTCTTTAGGGGGAGGGACTCTTTAAAGACATGAAAATTATTTTTCATGAACCTTGGAAGGTGGTTAACCTTCTGTTGTGAACTTGCTCAAGGTTGAGCATTTAAACTTGAAATGGGGATAAATGGGGAGTGGATATCCTCATCATTTCAAGTGGCAACTCAAGTGGTTGAAAATGCTCAAGGTTGGGTATTTGTCAACATTGAGGGAGAAGTTAAGGATAAATGAAGGGTATGGGACCTTCATTATTGTGTTGATCACAATGAGTGAAATTGTGATCACGATGAGCAACTCTTCAGGGGGAGAGTCTTCAACAAATGGAGTTGTTGAAGTGTGCCCAAAATTGGAGCATAGGTTTATGTGTGTCCAAAGACGGGTTGATGTGTTTTATTAGTAGGAGGTTGATGTGTGCCAATAGGGGGAGAATGAAAGGAAGTAAGTTAGGTTTTCATTACCTAGAGGGAGTTTGCCCTCTTAGGGGGAGAATGAAAAGCTTAATTTATGGGTTCATTACCTAGTGGCATGAAGAAGGAGGCTATAGGATTAGCCTAACTTACATGTGGGATTGTAAGTGTTATTGTGGTATTGTCAAACATCAAAAAGGGGGAGATTGTTGGTGCAACATCCCTCAGGTCAAGGTTGACCTGGTTAACCAAGCTGAGTCTTGGTTTGGGTTTAGATGTTTGACAATAAGATATTGATCGAAGAAGAGTCAAGTAGGTCAAGGTTGACCGGATACTTGACTGGGAAGTCCTAACGGCAAGTTAGGCGGAAGGAAGTCCTAGTGAGTGAAGCTAGGCAGAAGGAAATCCTAGTGAGTGAAGCTAGGTGAAAGTCCTGGTGAGTGAAGCCAGGTGAAAGTCCTAGTGAGTGAAGCTAGGCAGAAGGAAATCCTAGTGAGTGAAGCTAGGTGAAAGTCCTGGTGAGTGAAGCCAGGTGAAAGTCCTAGTGAGTGAAACTAGGCAGATGGAAAACCCTAGTGAGTGAAGCTAGGTGAAAGTCCTGGTGAGTGAAGCCAGGCAAGGAAGGAAATCCAGATGGATCAAGGATGATCGGACATCTGGTGTTGGGAAGTCCAAGTAGGTCAAAGGATTGACTGGATACTTGGCAAGGAAGGAAATCCAGATGGATCAAGGATGATCGGACATCTGGTGTTGGGAAGTCCAAGTAGGTCAAAGGATTGACTGGATACTTGGCAGGAGGAAATCCAGATGGGTCAAGGTTGACCGGACATCGGTGGAAGTCCAAGTAGGTCAATGGAGTGACCGGATACTTGGCACGACGAGTAAAAGTCCAAGTGGGTCAAAGGGATTGACCGGACACTTGGTGGGGAGTCCTAGCAGGTCAAGGGAGTGACCAGATGCGAGGCATGATGTACCAACAGGTCAAGGTTGACCGGATGTTGGTTAGGGGTTTGGGACTTGGTTTTGGGCAAAACCAAGTCGGATCGATCCGTGGATCGATCCGGTGGGATCGATCGGTGGATCGATCCAGTTCTTCAGTAACGAAGCACGGATCGATCCGTGGATCGATCGGAGGTCCGATCAATCAGCTGTGAACACCTCAGCCAGCAGATCCGGATCGATCCGTGGATCGATCCAGCGCGTTTCCTCAGAAGCTCGGATCGATCCGTGGATCGATCAAACCCCCGATCGATTCGGAACATTCGAATCGATCGGGATCCGACCGTTGCGTCGGGTTTAAAGCCGCAGGCGAGCGTGGTCTTCGGTAATCTTCACGAGCTCTTCTCAGATTCATTCCAGCTCCTCCACAGCTCTCTACAAGCACGTGATCGCCAGTTCTTGAAGGTTCTTGGAGGCTTTCCAAGTCAAGAGGCGGATCTATTGCAAGAGGAAGAAGTTAGGGTTAGGGTTTTTACTGCACATCTTGTAAGCTTTTGCTTAACTTGTATTTCCCTTTCTTCTTCTTGTATTGAGAGTGTTGTAGGGCTTCTCCGCCTTTGGTAGTTACCATAAAGGAGTGTTATTCATAGTGGAGGGTGTGTGCGTTGGTGTGGATCCTTGGATTAGTCACCTCTTGTGAGGTGGATACCAAGTAAAATCCTAGTGTTAGCGTGCTTGTGTTTGTTTCTGTATTTTCCGCTGCACATCCAAGAAGCAACAAGCAACGCCAAGCAACGAAGCGCATCGAGAGAACGCGACGAGCTATTCACCCCCCCCCCCCTCTAGCTACTTTTGGTCCTAACAGGGTTTACGACAGCAACCTAAATATAAACTTCCTCCAAAACATGCTTCAAAATCAACTTTAAACTTGCTGGAATTTAGAACCTTAAATCTTGCTACAACAGAGATAAAAAGAAATAGAGCAAAGAACACATGCTACTCATAAACCTCTAGCTATCCCAATATTGTACAGTATAATCCGAAAGCAAAGAAACTCATGCTACTCTTAGAGCCTCTAACTATCCCAATACTGCACGGTATAATTCGGAAGCAAGGAAAAACAAAATTCTAGCATTCTCAATTCTGTTCAGCATTCTGAAGCAAGAAAACAAAACCCGAAACCTCAATCCACGGCAGAAAACTTCAAAGCTTTGTTCCTTACAACATACTTCAGAAAAACAAGAAACTAACAAGAAGAACAACTCCATAGCTACTTACCGCATGTGAGGAGTAACTTACCCTCGTGTTCTTGGACTCACCATCGGAGAAGAAAGCCTCTAGGGTTTGCGGAGAGCTTGGAAATCAAACCTTCTCCTCGTGCCTACGGATTCCCTCGACGAGAAGATCACGATTCGGTGAAGAAACCCTTTGGATCGAGCCTTGGCCGGCCGCCGGAGACGTGCCCTAGGTTTGTCTTCATCGTTGCCTGAGCCGCCGTCGCACGCGGGGAAGGAGAGGTGAGGTAATTAGGTTACGGTAAATACCTAAGCCCTCTCTTTATAACTCCCATATCCTGTTACCAACTACTACTTAAATAAAATCCGCTCCTTCCTTAATCAGCACGGCCCTGCTGGGTTCCTGGTCAACCGAATCAACTTAAAGCTTTGTTTAACCGGAGGTCTCCGGTTCGAACCTCAGCTCAACCTCTTTATTTTTTGAAACTTCTTTCTTTTGGTAAAAATACCAAACGAACTCCGAAAATTACATAAAAATGCTCTAAAAAAATCCTTAAAATCTCTAGAATATTTCTAAAGCATTCCAATTATTTTTAAGTACTATTAGGACTCGTAATGAGGAAATTTGGGTTGTTACACGCTAGTCCCCCTGCAGATCGCGAGGATATTTATTTGGTTTTTTTCTTATTATATTGTCTAAACTGTGTTTTAGACTTGTTCTGGATTTTGGCACTTGGATCTTGTATGGTCCTTAATTACTGTTGGGTGGGTTTTATTTGGATATGTTCTGCTACATGTCTGCCTGGATGGCAGAAGAGGTGAGTTGATTTTAATTGCGTCGTTGTGATTTATGTTTTATAGGTGTAGTTGAATAGGATATAACTTTTGAGCTTTTATGAGTGTAGTTGAGTAGGATTTTTTAGATGATTTTCTTTATCGTTGCATTAGTTTAGTTTTACTATTAAACTGCGTGGGTGTTTGCTTATTTTTATTGTTATTGTTCTGGCCGTGTTGGCCGAGCTATCTGGATGGTTGTAGGAAGTTTCAGATTGTCACCCGTACAGGGGAGATGGTACCAAAATTTCTTCTGACAGGAACTACCTGGGGCGTGACAGTGGAGAAGATGAGGCGTCAAGAGCTCGGCGAGAAGGAGAGCTAGGGGCGTGCCTCACCGGCAGTGATGGTTGGTCGCTGCGATGAGGAAGCGAGTGGGAGCATTGTCGGAGAGCAGCTGTGGATGTTGGTGTCGGTCCCTCTTTCCGGCAGCGTGCTCCCGCGCGACGGCAGCGACCTGCGCCCGTGTGGCGGCGATGACGCGGGAGGTGGAGAGAAGGGAAGAGGGGGTGACCGGAGGAAGAAAAAGAGGGGATCGGCCGGCAGCCGGCGTCCTCGTCGGCGAGGAGCATGGGAAGGAAGAAGAAAGCTTCCACTTGGTTCCTGTTGACGGCGGCAAAGCAAAACCATGAACCCCCCTCTCTTGTTACAGTGCCTCATTTCCCCTCTTAAAGCCCTAACCAGCGAAGAGACCAAAATGTCCTCCTTCCTCTCCCTAATTTCTTCTCTACCCCTCAATCTATATCCACATCAGTTGTATAGGGACTTTGTTATATATTTGATGTTTGATTTTGTTGTATATGAGATCTTTGCATGTTGTTTGCATTGATTGTATCAGATTTACAGGTTTAGGTTTACATGCATGAATGATAAACAGATTTGTAGGTCTGTGCTGTCCAAAAAAAATAGATTTTGTGATAAATTTTGTGACAAAAAAATTTGTTGCAAAATCTATTGATATTTGTCACAAAATTCGTCGCTCATCAGCTAAGAAATTAGTTTCATCGCTGAATAGTAACGGAACCATTTTCTTCGTTGATTAGCAACGAAAACAGCTTTCGTAGCTGATTAGCAATGAAATTTGTGGCAAATCTATTATTTGTTACGAATTTTGCGATGAAAAATAGAAATTCGTCGTAAAATTTTGCGACGATCTATTTGCAATGAAAATATATTTGCTGCAAAATTTTTTTTGATAAATCCATTGCAAATTTTATGGCAAACTATGATTTTTTTTTTTTTTACAGTGAAAGAACCTTCATCCTTGGGTTATATTCAAGACACAGAGAAAGGTAGGATTCTAGATGGTGGGTTGTCTGAGGATACAATTCATGCCATATTAGAGGATAATGTTGAGAAGTCTTTTGAAGTAGAGGAAGATTCTAAACCTTTCTTTTTTCAAACTACAGATGAAAGGACCAGAAGATTAAAGGTACTGAATAAATTGATGCAGTAAGATGCCTTGAGATGACTGAGAAACTTATGGATATTGGTGCCGAAGCTAAGAAAATTCATGTTGCTCCTATCAATCAATTTCTGACAATACAATATCATGCAATATCATTGAAGACTTCAAGAGTGGCTACCTCGAAGCTAAGGCTCTTAATCCATCAATTGATAAAAATATTGGTGAGTGATTCTTTAGATGAAAAAAAAGGAATTTGTTGATTCTTCTCAAACGGCTCTTGCTGATAGTATTGCAGGGTGTATAAGGTAGAGGCAGGTGAACAAGAGGCAATGGGTTTACTCTGCAACTAGCAAACCTCATATTCTATCCTTATTATAGCTGACAGTTTTCCCTAGATGACCTATTTTGCAGCTTATAGGAAAACTATAGATGTTTTATGTGTTTGAATTGTCCATCTTTAGTCTGAGGAGATTGTGTGTTTATGACCTTCTTTGATCCTTCACTTCAAGTCGTGATATTAAGATTATCAATCAATTCTATCACTAAGATTATCAATCAATTCTCAAAGAGCTTATGGGTAAAATTAAAAACACAAATCAATTTTTATAGCACTAAGTTGAAGACAAGGTAGACAATCATTGTCATTTGATTTATGAGGTAGTTGTAGATGAGGTGTCAAATGTTATCCACAGATACCACATATGACAGACGCCCCATATGCATGGTCCAAATCCAATGTCTGATGCACTGACAATTGCCCAAGCTATTCAGATGAAACTAATATTGTAACTTAGAGTTGGGCTTGATGATATGGATCTTAATGAGGTTACTCTAAATTTAAGAATGAATTTTGTTTAACTTGAGGCGATTGATGCTAGAGCTATCAATTTAAGTTAGGTTTATTGGCATGGATTGATTCGTCTTATCAAATAATTTAAATAGATTGGGTTGAAATTTTATCAACCTAAGTCCGTCGTGGGTCAACTTGTCTAGACCCACGACCTGCACGGGTTGGTCTGCCATGGGCTTAGGTTGGCCCACAGATTGAGAAATACATATATAAACTAAATTTTATGTTAATTTATTATCTTTCTTTGTTATAATTTTAAAATAAAAATAGTACTTTTCATCAAACATAAGTACTCATTTGTGTCCATTTACCTTTAAAATATATGTTTCTGGATATATTTGATTGATGAAACATTTCTGAAGTAAAACGTTAATGATATAAAACTTTTTTTTTATTTTTTTTAATTTTTGATGAGCCGCGGGTTGGCCCGTCTAACCTGTAACTCGCCTTGGGTTGGGTTGGGCTGGAGATTTTCCAACTCGTTAAGATGACGGGTTGGCTTGCCCCGCCAAATGGCTAGCCAGTCATGGGCCGACCCGCCCCACTATGGATTGATCCGTCTGATAGCTCTAATTGATGCAAGAGAATCTGAGCTTTGATAAATCCTAACTTTTGACTCGAGTATCATAACGACACGATTTACATGTCAAATTGAAGCTCATTCATAGATCTACATTTGTTATAGAATGAAACTTATAGCAGGCCAATCTAAGTGCAAAAAACACTGTTTAATGCCTTTTCGGAGGCTCCAACCATTTTTATTACAATTTTTTAGTAATTTTTTATTTTAAGGTTTAAGGGTATTTCCATCTTTTACGTATTAGGATTTTGGTCTATTAGACGTAGGGGTGTAAATGAGCCAAGTCGCTCGTGAGCTATTCGAAGCTCGATTCGATAAAAGCTCGTTTGAGCTCATTTAATAAGATTCGTTAAGATAAACAAACCAAGCTCAAGCTTCACAATATTCGGCTCGTTAGCTCGTGAACATGTTCGTTAAGCTCATGAATCAACTTTTAAATAAAAAAAATAATAGTTTTGATATTAAATTTATAGATTTTACACTCTACTTGTGAAAAACATAGATAAATATATTAAATTTATTTATTAGAATAAAATTATAAATTTTAACAAGAATATTATATTTTTTTAAAAAAATATATAATTTAATTTTTGATGAATATTTAAATTTATAATTTATATTTATTAAGCTCGTTTATGCTCGATAAAAGCTCGAATAAGCTCATGAACCATGAATATATTCGTTAAATAAAGCTCGAGCTCGACTCGATTATAAACGAGCCAAACTCAAACATCCAAGAGTTCGGCTCGGCTCAGTTCGACTCAATTACACTCCTAATTAGATGGTTGTTTAGTTGTTTTAGATATTGTCATATATTTTGATATGTAAAACTCTTTTAGTTTAAACTAAAACACGAGTCCTTTTTGTTTACAAAATTCTTTACGTTTTTTTTCTTACAATTCCTCTTAGAAATAAGCTAAGAGAATAATTACTATTCTAATCCGACATGAATAGTTAATAATCTGAAACAAGATGGACTTTAAAGTAGGGAGCATTGACTATAAACATGCAAGCATGGAAGGTCAGATAACATGAAGCAAACTCGAAAAGCTACATGCATTTGGTGACTCAATGCTAGCTTCGACCAAGAAGGTTGAAGTCGAAGAGGCATAAGAGTCATGCGATTATGACATAAGTGTAATAATGAGCGATAGGTAGGTAGGGACGGACTAGCTAGTGACTTAATTGTGAAAGTTTCAATAGGAGCCAATCTTAATTATAGAATGTTAATTTATAGTAATTTTACCCCGGGATCCCATTAAGATTGTCTCATGTAATCTAAAAGGGATGTAAATCATGAAGAACTTCGTCCAATGCAGTAATACTTTGCATGTGAATTATGATGCATTTCGCGTAAAATCTTATAATTACATAAGTCCTTGAGGTTATGGTGCCGCGGTAAAATATTCAGGTTGTCTCTTAGATACCCGCGGTTCGAACCCCAACTACGATGTATTTGTAGGAATTTTTCCTCCAAATGAGGGGCGTAATCAAAGGATGCTGGGCTTCTAGGTTGGCCGCCGTGTGCACTTCCTGATTTATCCTGGTGGTCAGTGGAAAACTTTCGTAGGACCGGACCGATCATCCCTAGAGATAGTCAATGAGATTAACTGAGATTATCATTTTTTTTTTATAATTACATAATGTCAACTTGAATTTACAAAAGGTTCTCAGATGACCCTTAATTTGCTTCGTTTACACGATCTTACTATCATGACACCATATCAATTAGTATATAACTATTAATCAATTTGATACAACTGCTCACTAGTCGACTGATAATCACCCTTAATCAATAACAACAACAACAAGTCTTGATAGCATCCAACGGACCATGATTTTTTTTTTTTTCGATTCCTTTATGATTGATCCATCCAACCTAGATATACTTTATGGGTAATGTTAAATGGTCAGAATTTGATTAGCTATAATCAATACATGCAAGTGTACACATGAGTATTTTAGTAATATCATATGTGTATATTAATTAGATGCATGTACATGCATGCATTTTAATTGGAAGATAAAAAATTCTAGATGACCAGATTTTGGCCAACAAAAATTACCGATATCCAGTAATGCTTGGACATGAATTTCCATGATGGCATTCAAGTTAAAGTAGCAGAGATTAATTGAAAGCATGCACTTAACTTTGCAGAGTGTAAATTCATGTGCAGTTGGTTGGTGACCAAAAGACTTTGAGTAATTACTTTTAATTCCTTATTGTTGTCGTGGTCTGCTACAATCATGCAGACGGGCATCTAGTCATGCATACGTAACTCCATAAAGCGGTGCATATAATGGCTGAGATGCCTGTTCAATTAATACAAATTGAGCCAAGCGCATCTCCAATCGAATAGCTGGAGTTCTAAATGAATTATTTTATAATTTTAATATATTACATTAATATTATAAAAATTTATTGATATATCTTTGATTAAAACTCTAAGACTAGTTTTTATTACAAGACTCCATATATATTACCTTAATTGTAAAATAAAAAAATAAATTAAAATTTTTAAACTATAAACCTCACAACTCACCTCTACACATATTCATTTACAGGCCTCTCACAAAGGAGATACCTGAGAATCGACATAGGTACAGCACCAACTCGAGCTTTACATGCTTGCTGCAATTGAAGGTTTATGTGTTCCATAATATGATAAAATATAATCATGTTTTTTTCTATATTATTATTATTATTATTATTATTATTATTATTATTATTATTATACATCTACTAAATTGTGCACTTGTATATCTATCAAACAAATCTATAAAATCAGTAGTTTTAGGATGATAAATTAATTGAACGTTTTAAGTTTTATATTCAGCTGGGTAAAAATTTATTTGTGTTTATTTAATATATATAGTATTAATTGAATGAATAAGTTTGAAAAACTTAATTATTAAACTAAATGAATTAACAAACTAGAACACATATATATTCAACTTATTAATGTCTATGAATAATATTCGTGAACAACATTCGTAAATAAAATTTTTATCAATATGCTAAACAAACAAAGAAACTTTCAAATTAATGAACATGTTTATATTATCAATCGAATAACCAATCAAATAAATTTAAATTGAGAGTCAAGCCACTAGTCAACGAACGTGTTGGCGTGCTCTTTCTTTGGAGATCGTCAATCACTGAGATGAAAGGGTCTAAAATGTACTTCAAAAAAGAGTTAGACTAACATTGGGAGTTCCGATAGACCAGTCTAACGCTCAAGTTAATTACGATTTACTTGAGATAATATGTGAAAAGAAGAAGTAAGTTAAAAGATAAAGGAGAGCACCTGATCAAGTGTTTAGAATTTAGGATCATGTTGTAGTGACCTTCTTTAGGTTTTTATAATTATCCAAAAAGCATCTCCACGTGGGAGATGTACATTCCTTTGTCATCATCCTCATGTAAGAGGATGAGGGGATTAGATTTGACAATCGTTAACTACCTTTTCAATTAAATAAACACCAAGTGTTCGAAGGATAACATCTAGGAAATTAACTTTGATAACATCATAACTATCTCTTCATTCATCCAATATCACGTGCCCTGCCATTCACATTCTCTGAGTAGCCACGTGAGGTGTAGACTGGATTTGATGATAAGGAAGTGAGGAAATGAAGTTATTTTGGAGAGACCTTGAGAGTAGATGAAGTTGAGACTTGAGACTGAGCCTTGGATAGTATCGAGGCATGAGGTCGAACCAGATAGACGTTGCCTGAACTGGAGAGATGTCTTTGACTGAGGGCGAGCCATATATGTGGTGTTGTGATTTGGAGCTGAGCCAGAGGCGATGTTGGCAGCTGAGGCCGAGCCAGATAGATAGTGTTGGGATCTAGAACTGAGCCAGAGGTAATGTCAGTAGCTGAGGCCTAACCAAATAGATGACGATAGGATCCAAAATTGAGTAAATGTTAGTCACTGAGG
This sequence comes from Zingiber officinale, assembly GCF_018446385.1. Classification (NCBI taxonomy): domain Eukaryota; kingdom Viridiplantae; phylum Streptophyta; class Magnoliopsida; order Zingiberales; family Zingiberaceae; genus Zingiber; species Zingiber officinale. Next base: position 3,752,951 of record NC_055996.1, on the reverse strand, counting down.
CTGAGTTAGGAGGTGAATCGAGATCGGGAGATGAGACTTGAAGGATGTAAGTGGTTGAAAATAAGATATAAATAGGGCCGAAGTCAATCCTGAGACAAAGATGGAGTCGAAATCAAAGTCGATCGTTGGGACTGAGCCATAAGGCGAGTCGGGGTTAGAATCTAAGACTTGCACTTAATCAATCTTGAATCTCTGGGATAAGTATACTGAACTGATTCAACCAAACCTGAGCCTTATTCGAACAATCTCATTTCCTTCGGTTCATGTTTGACCCATCTTAACTTTAATTGACGGATCAACATGATTTTTCATCACACATGACACATGGGACTACATGAAACCTCCACATCAATTACATTATTCCCTCACATAATGCCACCTCTCTCTAGCTCTTATTCATGTATGGGTAGAAGGAAAGGGTGTCTTCCCTCATGTCTTGTCCAATGTACTAATTGCTAGTAGTTATCTATGATTTATTTCCTCCGTATTAACTTAAAGACGAGTTAACAAGGCTCTAGAAGTGAATGAATCACCTTTTACTACATGGGCAAAAGGACAACACCCTAATTAAGAACTTAAAATCAAGGAGAAGAGAAAGTAAAAATTCTATAAAAAGCTGGATGCATGCATTCAACTCTCTTTCAATGAATGCCTGCGCCTGATCGAGTACTGATGTCTGATGATGTTAGAAGTATGATGCCTTCCTCCCTATAGCTAGCTCCCCTAGTATACGTTTCCCTTGCTAAGCTAGCTGACCTCTTTCTGTATATAACTCAAAATCTACAGATATATATAGATTTGAAGGAGTATACGTACGTGCCACCATGCCTCAGACTCCTTCAACAAGGTGGTGTCCAACTGCAGAGCAGCTAATGATGCTAGAGGAGATGTACAGGAACGGGATCAGAACTCCAAGTGCCCCACAAATACAACAGATAACCGCGTACCTTTCCCTCTATGGCAAGATCGAGGGGAAGAATGTCTTCTACTGGTTCCAAAATCACAAGGCAAGGGAGGGACAGAAACTCCACAGGCGACTCGGCCGGCAACACCAAGTTGATCTTCTTCCCCGGTCAGAAGGCTCTTCTACTCCCGTTCTTCAACTTAACAATCGAGCCCCAAAAGCAAGCTTCCCCAATTACCAGGTCTTTGGTTTCCATTCATTTCTGGAACTTATAAATGGACGGTACGTTAATATCTTTGATTTGATATGTGAACGTAGGGCTACGTCCAATTGGAGGCATCAGATCAAGCACTCCGAGAAGAACCAAGTTATAATTGTGCGTCGACCGGCAGCTGCTTGGGCGCCAGACCGAGTTGCTGCAAGCCTCCGCTCAAGACGCTGGATCTGTTCCCCACTACGAGCACGGGCGTAAAGGATGAGTGTACTGCTCGTCCAAGTTCTCGTCTCGCACCGCGTCAACTAACAAATTGATGTCACTGTTTCTATCTTGTTAGTTTCTTTTTATCCGATTAGTATTAGCTTTTTACGTTAATTAATAAACATATTAACTTTCATATTTAGACACATTCAAAAGAAAATAAACAAACATACAAAACAGTCAATGAAGACCAAAGACTGGTGAGACACTCAGAGCAAGAGCAAGAGCAAGAGCAAGAGCAAAAACAAGAGCAAGAGCAAATAAGATAAATCATGGACGGTTACTGGTCTTTGAAATAGTGACTAGCACATAAAGGAGGTACCACAAACCTCATTGTTGTAACACTTCATGCGCTAACCACTAGACCCATCTGAGAGGACATGTCATATAAAAAATAAAGAACTTTATATGTATCTCCATTATAAAAAAAAATCTCTCAATAATTTTTTCATTGTCTCAAACTTATTCATTATATATATTTCCTATCTCTTCTTTATATTTTTACCTTATATATAATTAAATTTTTATAAAATTTAAATTCATAAATTACTAACACGGAATAACATTAATAATTTTAAAAAAAATACATGAATATTATGGTACATAAAGTTATTATAAAAAAATATAAATTATAATAATATATAAAAATAAATTTAAACACATCTATATCAAACCACATATCTCTTTAATTTTTTCAACCATTTTCTCACGTATATGAAGTTATTCTAATGTCATCTCATTAGTATCCTTCATAAGAATTTCATAATCCTTATAAAAGATATCACCTTTTCACAAAGCTATTTTTTGCATTTGATATTTGTTAATATCTCGTCATTCTTTATCAATGCTTTGTTTCATTGTGTCGCCCTATCTAACTTTGGATTTGCCGTTGCCTTTTGGTTTATCAGACAAATGCGAACTTTAGAGTTATTAACATCAACACTCGTATCTAGATTTGATGTTGAAGTGTTCTTCCCTGATTCGGATGTCCTTGTCTTCTCACTAGAGTAATCAGCAACTGATTATGGAGCATATTTTTCATACTTTCTGAAAACCTTCCATATATGCATATACTTGAAGTCCTTGTTATTGTTGTTGGCTTTCAACATGTTCAATGAGTTCTCCAACACATTCTCGTCGATCCAACCATTTTGACAATGAGTATAAAAATTATTATAAGTTGAAGAAAAATTATTTACCATCGACACAAACTTATAGTAATGTGATTTTAGCTATGATAACTTCTTGATAAGGTTCCAATGGGTCGATACTTGTTGTAGTAATCAACTATACATTTCTTAAAAATTTGATCCTACTGGTCATTACCAATGACTGCAATGGTGTTGATAGTTACCCATGACTTTGCAAGGTCACATCTTCATCGAGAGACCAAAATCTTCATTTCAAATCATCTTTCTCGAGTTCAATTTCACGCTCTTTTAGTGTTGAGTGTGGTGGCCACTAAGTTGCTGGTACAGATGATGGCATTAGAGATTCTTTGTCGCTGATAGATGGGTTGGTAGTAACCCTTTTTGATTCATTCGAAAGCATGAATGATGGTTGAGGAGGAGAAAATATGTAAGACAGAGAAGGTATTCAAAATTGACTGCTCATGGCAGATCAATCTTGGGGTGGATACATACCAAATAGAGCTGGGCGGTGTTACTTAGATTCATGAAATTTTTTTGAAAACTTTGGGAATTTGAGAAATTTGGAGGATATTGTGGAGTATATGAAATATTTTAAAAATTTAGAAAGTATTGCGTGTGAGAGAAAAAATGAGGATATTGGACATTTGAAGAAATGAGAGTATTTTGAGAAAATGTATTTTCTTCCACATTTAAAAAATTCAATAGATTTATAAAAGAATTATTGAAATTTGCATTAATCTCGAATACAAATAGAGAATGAAAGGAAGAAAGGCGAAGTAGAGAGTGAAAAAGATAGGATGAATGAAAAAAATGAGGGATTGAAGATGTATTTATAGTTTTTTTAACTAAAAAATTAAAATTTTATTGTAAAAAGCGCCTAACAAATTAGCCATTGTGTAACGGTTAATTTGTTAGCCATTGTGCAATGACTTCGTTTGTTTTTATATAAATATTAAAAAATAAGATCATTTTAATAATTTTAAAAAAAAAGTTGAAGAAGTGGCTCTGTAAACACTGAGCCACTTCCTCGATAAAACATGTTGTGTCAAAGAATATTTACATATCTTCATAATGACATCATATTAATCACTTTAGACTTAAGCCCTCATGACTTTATTGTTGGGTTCTACCCAAAAAGTCTCATACCAATGACGATATCTTGCATCCTTTTAAACCCATGATCTTTTTCATATCTTTTCAATTTGAGACTTTGATTGTATCCCCAACAATCCTCCCCTCAAACGAAGATCCACCATTACTCTCATGATCCGGGTCTCCCCGTGAGTATCTGGTCACTCTAACCTACTCTAGGCCTTCCCCGTAAGCATCTAGTCATCGTGACCTATTCCGGGCCACCCGGTAAGTATCTGCATCCGGTCACTCTTGACTTGCTCTGGGCCTCCTCGCGAACATCCGGTTACTTTGACATGCTTTGGACCTTCCCGCAAGCATCTACATCTAGTCATTCTTGACCTGTTCCGGGCCTCCCCACGAGCATCCAATCACTATTGACTTGCTTTAGGCTTCCCCATAAGTATTCGATCACCCTGGCCTGCTTCGAGTCCCCCACGAGTATCTAGTCACACTGACTTGCTACAAGCCTCCCCACAAGTATCCGGTCACCCTGACCTACTCCAAGCCTCCAGCAACTTCGTTCAAGGCCACCCCACATGACATCTGGTCTGAACCATTACTCTGATACCATTTGTTGCGCAAATAGGGGAGACAACACCTTTCAACCTCTAACGTGGAAGAAGAGGAAGAGAGAAAGAGATCGCGTGGAGCAACGAGACAAAGACGTACAAAAAAGAGCAAACACGAGAATAAAAAGAAGAGTTACCGTGGTTCAGCAGCGTGCCTACTCCACAAAAATGACCGAAGCTTTATTAGAATTCTCTCTACATAAGATAATCACATTCAATGATTCTCATTCTACAATAGATTTATAATGATTCTTATAAGTAGTGCCTAAACCCTAGATCCGGTAAATGCGTAACAGAATTATGTTAAGAAAATCATAACAGAATTCTTCTACTATGTTTGCAAACTTTGTCAAACTACCTTTGTTCTATGCAACATGTTTCTTTAAACTCACAAAATAGAGCAAAGTACAATTTAAGACAGCAACAAACAAGATGAAGGGGATTCTGGACTTCATACATATAGATCTCTGGGGATTAGCCATTGTAGTATTACATGGAGAACACTTGTATTTTGTGAGTTTTACTAATGATTAATCACGAAAAGTCTGGGTATACTTTATGCGTCACAAGTCGAAAACTTTTGTAAAATTTAAACTGTGAAAAATTGAAATGGAGAACCAGATTAGAAGGAAGATCAAATATCTTAGGACAATAAGACTGAGTACACAAATTCAAAGTTTCAAGAGTTTTGTGAGCAACATGAGATTACGAGACATTTCTCGGCTCGTAGGACACTAAGCAGAACGGTGTGGCGGAAAGGTTGAATGGAACAATCATTGAGAAGATAAGATGTCTCAGGTTAAATGTAAGGCCAGCAAAGAATTTCTGCTTTGAAGCGGTTAATATGACATGTTATCTCATTAATATATCACCAAGGATAGTACTAGAAGGTAAAATATCAGAGGAAGTATGGACAGGGAATCCAATAGATTACTCTCATCTTCGAGTTTTTGGATGTCCAGCCTATATGCATATATATAGTGAGAAAAGATCAAAGCTAAATGTGAAATCAAAGCAATGTATTTTTTGGGGATATCAGAAAGGAGTTAAAGGCTTCAAGCTTTGGGATTCTAAAATAAACAAGGTGGCGATCAGTAAAGATGTGATGTTTGATGAGAAGGTCATACTACAACTTACTCAAGAAGAAGGAAAGGAAACACCACATAGTAATAAAGAGAAAGATGTTTTGCATATGGAGCTAGAGAGTCATGATTTCGATGATTCTAGCTCAGAGCATATGGAGCATTGCACTATAACTGGTGACAGAATGAGACGAGTCGTAAAGCCACCCATTGGATACAGATTTGAAAACTTTGTATTTTATGCGCTTATCACCAATAACGAAGACCCTATATCTTTTCAAGAGGTGGTACACAGCTCTGAGAATGACAAGTGGATGCATGTTATAACAGAGAAGATGAAGTTGCTACATGAGAACCAAACATGGGATCTAGTGGAACTTCCTAAGGGAAAATAAGCTATAGAGTGTATGTGGCTTGTTGTGAAAAAATGAAAGAGGTTGACAAATTGAAGAGACTGTTAAGTAAGGAATTTGACATTGAAAGATTTGGACGAGGGCAAAACAAATTTTGGAATGAAGATTCACAAGGATAAAGATGCAGGAAGATTATGGTTGTCTCAAATTAGATATGTAGAGAAGGTGTTGGATAAGTTCAACATGAAGAATGCAAAGTCAGTGAGCACGCCCCTGACACATCACTTCAAGTTATGTAATACACAATACCTAAAGATGGATAAGGATATCCAAGAGAGGTCAAAGGTTCCTTATGTCAGTACAGTTGGTTGTCTGATGTATGCCATGATTTGCACGAGACCAGATTTGGCACAAGCAGTTAGTATAGTGAGCAAGTTTCTCTCAAATCTTGGTCAACCACATTGGGATGCAGTGAAGTGAATTTTTATATACTCAAGAAATATAACTGATTATGACATCATGTTCAGTATACAACCGAAAACTCCTTCAGTTATTAGTTACGTAGATGCAGACTATATAGGAGATGTAGATCACAGGAAGTCTACTACAGGATACATGTTTACTGTGATAAGAGGATCTATCTGTTGGAAGTCTATGATACAATCTATTGTTGCATTGTCTACTATAGAGTTAGAGTACATGGCAACAACTGAAGTAGTGAAGGAAACTTCATGACTTACAGGGTTGGTCAAAGAATTAAACGTTCAGTAAGGTGGAGTTAAGTTGTTATGTAATAGTTAGAGTGTTATCTATTTAGCGAAGAATAAGGTGTATCTTGCAAGAACCAAGCAGATTGATGTGAGATTTCACAAGATCAGAGAGCTGATTACTTTCAAAAAAATTTAACTTGAGAAGGTTCATACTATAAACAATGTTGACAAAGTCAGTGACTACAGAGAAGTTCAAGCATTGCTTGAATTTGATCCATATCTCTAGATGCTAAAGGAAGTCAGTGTTGGTGCAATCGACCTCTAGGATTTCGATTTTGACAATGTACCTTAGTCGGGTTAGGGGTTAATCCAAACATAACTTGGTGTTTGGAAGAGAAAAGTCTAGTCAGGACTAGATGACTAGAAAGGGTAAGTTCTAACTAGAAGTTAGACAAGGGGAAGTCCTACTGAGTGAATCCATACCTTAGTGAGTGAAGCTAGGTAGTGGAAGCCCTAGTGAGTGAAGTCAGACCTTAGCGAGTGAAGCTAGGTAATGGAAGTCCTGGTGAGTAAAGTCGGACCTTAGTGAGTGAAGGTAGGTAGTGGAAGTCCTAGTAAGTGAAGCTAGATGGTAGAAGTCCTGCCGAGTGAAGTCAGACAATAGAAGTCCTAATGAGTGAAGTCAGACAATAGAAGTCCTAATGAGTGAAGTCAGACAATAGAAGTCCTAATGAGTGAAACTGCGTATCCCTAGGGGAAGGTAACCCTAGGTAATATGTGATTGACACGCGGTCGATCGGACCAACAAATTATTAATAATGCTAACACTGTTTTGTCTTTACCATTTTATATCTATAGTGTTAACTCAGTGTTGCAGGCAAGTCTTAGTAGATCAGCTTGGTCAGATACTAAGCAAGACCAAAGAAAGTCCAAACAGGTCTGAAGGACTAGATGTTTGGCAATAAGTAAAGATAAGTCACTGGAAGAGAGTGATTCAGTGAGGATACATCTCGATTGAGGGACAATAGGTGTCAGCCCCGTTTAAGTCCATTTCGGATCCCTAAACTAAAACCTTGACTAGACCCTAATCTTGGGAAGATATGGTTTAATTGTTACTCATTATTATTGTGCTAACACTTGTTTTGCAGGTTATTATTTAGTTTATTGGACTAACATGTTCTGCAGGGCAAGAAAAGCACCAAAAGTCTTGGGTGAACACTACCCGAGGTGCCTTTTAGGGGATGGAGGAAGGTGCCTTCAAGCAATGGAAGACACCTTGGCACTGTTCATAGAAGGCGCCTTTAGTTCATGGAAGGCGCCTTCCATAGGATAAGAATCAGACCTCGTCGTGGATAAGGGCCAGCTTGTTCGGGATCGGATTTGTGAGGTGCCTTCAAGGCCTTTGGAGGCACCTTCCATAGCCTTTATAAAGGCTTTTCGACCTAAGCTTCAATAACAGCATTCATACAAGCTTCTACACGTCCATTTGAGGATTCGACTGCTCCGACTTTCTACCGTGATTCTGCTACAATGTTGCTGTGCCCGACTACTGCCAAGGAGCCGACTGACACCGAGCCTAAGCTGACATCTTTGAAGGTGTTGAGTAACGAATTTGTAATTTGTGCACTTTACTACTTGTAAAAGGACAAGTGCAAGATGTTGCACTTGTTCTGTCTTTTTATGTACTCAATTTCTTTTTCTGGAGGTACTAAAAAAGGTATTTTAGTGGATTATCTATCAATAGATCTACGGAACCTAGGTCTTAAAGTAGGAGTCATCGCAGGCTCCGAACCAAGTAAATTGACTGTGTTTGCGTTGTTGTTCGCTTGTTCTTTTACTTCGCTTTCTGGCTTCCTTTCTCTGCTGCATACTTTGCTTTTAGTTTTAAAAAGAAAAGACAAGTTTTCAAAATCACGTGATTCACCCCCCCTCATATGCGACTCGATCCAACAATCAGACCTAGAGATCCAAGTGGAGTTTTATTTAGATACTCGTATTCTTTGAAGGAATGAATATTTGTCAAAGTAGAGATTGTTAATGGGTGATTCATATTTGAATGAAAGTCAATGTGAGGGATGTCATGGAAAAAAATCTGTTATGATTTTTTCATAACAGAATTCTATTGTTATTTTTTATAACAAAATTCTGTTATGATTTTTTATAACAGAATTACGTTACGATTTTACCGGGTCTAGGGTTTAGGCACTACTTATAGAGATCATTGTAAACGTATTATAGAATGAGAATCATTGAATGTGATTCTCTTGTGTAGAGAGAATTCTAATAAAACTTTGGTCATATTTGTGGAGTAGGCACACCGCCGCTTCTTCTTCCTCCTGTTTGCTTTTTCTTGTGCGTCTTTGTCTTATTATTTCGTGCTATCTCTCTCTATCTTCCTCTTTTTTCGCATTAGAGGTTGAAAGATATTGTCTCCCCTCTTTGTGTAACAAATGATATTAGAGTCATGGTCTAAACCAGATGCCATGTGGAGTTGCCTTGAATGAAGTTGCTAGAGGCCCAGAGCAAGTCAAGATAACTGGATACTCACGGGAGGCCCAGAGCAAGTTAAGAATGACTGGATACTTGCAGGGAGTTTTGGAGCAGGTCAGGGTAACCGGATGCTTGCAGGGAAGGGTCGGAGTAGGTTAAAGTGACTAGATGTTTGCGGGGAAAGCTTGGAGCAAGTCATGGTGATCAGATGCTTGCGGGGAGGCCCGAAGCAAGTCAAGAGTGACCGGATGCTCGCGGGGAGGCCCGTACCATGAGAGTAACGGCGATCCTTCATTTGAGAGAAGGATTGTTGGGGATACAATCAAAGTTCACATTAGAAATATATGGAAAAGATCATAGGTTTAAAAGAATGTAAGATATCTCTATTAGAATGAGGACTTTTGGATAGAACCCAAAAAAAAAGTCATAAAGCTTAGGCCTAAAGTGGATAATATTATGTCATTGTGGAGATATGTGCATATCCTTTGGGCACATCAAAACTAAAGGAGCTCCCTCCCTCCTTTGCAGAATTCACGTTAAGAAACTCCCATTATGGATGCTCCATGTCTAGGTGGAAAAGTTGAAAAAGGAAGGAAACAACTATGTAGGGACTTGTTAATTTGCCTTAATATCCATGCCAAAGAGCTGTTGAGCGGCCCCCGAGCTTGACATAGACAGTAAATGCATGATATTATATCCAGATTAGATAGAGGTAGATCACAAGATTTCACTACCTATGAAAACCTTGTCATGCACTTGTCACTTATGCTCCTATTGAACCTCCCTCAATATGATATGAAATTATTACAGGGACCTTAATCCCTCAATATGACATGAAACCATTATAGAAAAAAAATGATAAATTAGGCTGGGTAACGTCGAGCCTGGGGTGACTGACCCGACCCCACGAAAGTTTTCCACCGGCTACTAGGATAAATCAAGAAGCGCTCGCAATAGGCAGTCCAGGAGTCTAGCATCCTTTAGTTGCATGCCCCATTATTAAAGGAAAAATTCCTGCACATTCACCACCGGACATGAAACCATTACAGAAAAAATGATTAACTAGGCTAAGTAACGTTGAGTCTGGGGTGACCGGCTCAGCCCCACGAAAGTTTCTCATCGACCACCAGGGTAAATCGGGAAGAGCTCGCAGTGGGCAGCCCATGAGCCCAGCATCCGTTAGTTGCGTGCCCCATTTGGAGAAAAAATTCCTGCAAATTCGCCATAGCTGGGGCTTGAACCGTGTGTGCCTGGATGACAACCTGAATGCCCTGCCGCTGCACAATAGCCCCGGGGGCAACAGAAAAAAAATGATTATCCAGGCTGAGTAATGTCGAGCCTAGGGTGACCGGTTCGGCCTCACGGAAGTTTTCCACCGGCCACCAGGGTAAATCGGGAAGCGCTCGCAGCGGGTAGCCTAGAAGTCCAACATTCTTTAGTTGTGTGCCCCATTTGAAGAAAAAATTCCTGCAAATTCATTATACCTTAGGCTCGAATTGTGACTTGTTAAATGAAATTTGGGTCGGTTAAATGAACTGACCCGAAATGTTAATTGGGTTAATGGTTTGGTTTTGGATTTAACTCCCCATCCGAATAACCCACTCGAAACCGAATAAGGAATTAATATGTATTTTTTTTAATTTTTTCTTAGTATAATCTTTGGAATATTTGGAATGTGTAAGTTTTTTTTCTTATATCGAATGAAATTATTTTATCAAATTTGGAGCTTATTTATTTGTAAATGTAAATTATTAAGAGTTTATTTATTTGAACAAGATTGAAAATTTGAAATGAAAAGAAAATTGGTTTAATTGGTACCCGAACCGAATAACCCGAATTAGTTTCTGATAATTCGGTTTGGTTTATAGCTAATTCAGTTTGGTTCTTGGTTGGATTTAGAAAATTATAAAATCCGAATAACCCGACCCGAATAACTCAAATAATCCGAACCGAACCAAATGAACACTCCTAATTGTGGGTACCTAAATGACAACCTGAATATCCTGTCGCTTCATCATAACCTCAGGGGCAACATGAAACCATTACAGGGGACGAATACGCTCGCCCACCAACCCGTCCCAAGGCCAATACGGAAAAGATAAATTACAGACGATAACTAATCTTTAAAATAATGACTAACACATAAGAAAGATATTTATCTTGATTTTATTAAAATTCGAACCCCAACCATTACAGGGACCTTACTACGGTGGTTTCACAATTTTAAATTATTGCATGCGCCTACTGAGTCAATGAATGGGCACGTCTCTTGGCCCATGGGTAACGTATAGGCTACCACATGATCTTGTTATATGGGTTGCCACGTAGCTGCACCATCTTCCATGCACGCTACGTGCGGCTTTCTGTGTAGGATTTATGGATCCCGCTGAACAAGCAACGAGCTATAATTATTTTTGAAGAGAAAATAAAAAAGAAATAAATAAAAGAAAAAGAAAATTATCATTCTCATTTTATAAAAAAAAAGAAAATTATATTAAGAATATAAGATAATCTCTCACACGGATAAATGTATACTTAGATAAATCCTGATTTATAATAGATAAAACTATTAAGAACATCCTAAATATCATATAAATAGCAGTTAATAAAAGTAATAAAAAATATGTTGAATCTAAAATTTTGGAATTACGAGCTTAATTCATAATAAATTTAGGTATATGAACGAGCTTCAATTCAAGTCTAAGAATATTTTATTGAGATATCTAAATTAAAAATTATGATTTTTTAAAATTAGATACATCTTTTAGGATCGATACCACATCATATATACATAACATCCTCATCTGTAAATTTTATTGATTTATGCAAGAGTTCTTAATTTTGATACAATCAAAGATTTCGATTGAGTATCATGCTTAGCGGCCCTGGATAGTGTGGCTTGTATTCCATCTCCTCATTTCGGTCACTCCACCTTCGTGTTCTCTAGCGTGGTCGCAATACCACTCCCTTCTCCTGTGCAAAAGTACAATTATGAGTCTTCTGACCCAATAAGTATATTCCATAAGTAGATACAAGATAGGCTACTAAGGCAAATACATTAAACAAAGAGGGAATTAAATCATAGCATAGTAAGAAAACCTTAGTAAAGCATGAAGAGATAAATATGGGACTATAGCGGCGAACCGTTACAAAGCACAGTCATTTATCAATCATAAATCTCGGGAGGTACCTCTTAGGTGTCAATCCAATTTAGTCATTTATCAGTCATCAGTCATGTTTGGAAGTATCCTCCTTGGAACTCATCTCAAAACACCTAACCCGTATCGGCACCCCTTTAATCCCATATTCATCTAATTATCCTTACCTAGGAAAAACCTTCTATAACGTAGTTATAACACTCCAATGGTGTCAGTATTCGGACCTTTCATTCTTAGCCGTATTTATGATGAGGTACAGCAACATGATTGCATCAAAGAAATTCAGAACACATACCTATCATAAAGGATTAACATGATGACATTAACAAAAGCAGAACCTCATCCTAGTAAACAAGATATGATTCATTAAATCACCCATCAAAGAGCAAATGTGAAATACAAAAATGTTGTAAACGATCAATAAAGGGAACAGAAATTCTAATAAAGGTTCATAAAAAGCGTGTTAGAATTGCTAGAAATGTATAGCTCAAACACAAGACGGTATTTCAATCTAATTCCTCATTTCAGGGAGTAGATATGTCTTGGCATCAAACAATGATAAATCTCGCGGCGATGGCGGGCAATGTGGAGATGGAAGTGCTGGCTCGATTGTTCCTCTGGAGGCTTGAACATTGTATTACGATGCTTTCTGCTATTTGTTAATGGGATCATCGCGTTCCAACAGGCCAGCAACATTTTTACTGAGCCCAACTGATCTCTCTCTCATTCTGTATTTTGTCATCTTAAATCTCATTGCCTATTAAGTAAGGCTATTCCAGCCGTACGAGCCAAACAGAGCATGGTTGGCCTGCTTGTTCGCCAATAACTGATGGAGGATATGATTACATTCGCTTTTTATCCGGTAGCAGACAACAAATCATATAAAATCAATTAAATGTAGGTTTCTGATGGCCCATTCCCCTGCATGCTTTAGATACTCAAACTATTTTCTAAGTAAATCTTGTTTACTTATGAGCGACAAGAATACTCCTTTTTTCCTTTTAATAACTCTTTGGTTACTTCTGCTCAATATGACTGCTTATGCAGTACGGATTCCATGTATCCAAAATAAACTTAGATAGATTCTGCTGTACCAATCTATCGATGACAGTGTTTCTGCGTCACTAAAATCCCAGGTTTTGGGGACGTTGGAGCACAGCTCAAATTATGAATGCCAGCCAGTTTGAGAGAGTGAGAGGTGCTTCATCACAACTCCTACTCTGGCTTTTCTTCAAGTTCAGTGGGTGAGACAAAGTGTTCATGACTTGTATTTATTAATCTTGTAGTTGGCTTTGTCTTGGAGATATCCTTGCTCTGTTTATAAAGGCTGCTCATTCTTCACTCAGAATCCAAGCCTTGTTAGCTTCCATGGCAATAGAAGACACAGAAGAAGACTACATTGACATGGAATTCAACTCTTCTTCCCCGATTGAATTCGAATTCCAAATGAGTTCCAATCTAGACGACACTGAGCAATCCGAGGCCTCCCCTGCAGATGAGCTCTTCCACAGAGGCAAACTACTTCCTCTCAGCCTGATTCCATCACTCTTGGAAGATTTGGTGCAAGGTCAGATTGAAGAAAAGAAGGCCACGAGAACCCCCAAGACAAGTGCCACCACAACTCCATACATGTCATGCAATGCCTCCCCTGCCGCTGCTTGCTTCATCGGCAAAGAGATCGGGCTCGAGGACTTGTTCCATGACTGCTCGGAAGAGATCATCAGACCACATTCCAAGAAGTCATGGAGTCAGAAGCTGAAGGCCGTTAGAGAAGCTGCCACACTTGGTTCTAAGCTCAAAGCTTCAAAAGCATATCTCAAGTCTTTGTTCCACAAGCCTTGGCTTTCTAAAGTTAAGGAGTGCTCCAAAAGCAAAGGTAAACTCATGGAAGAACAAAAGCATGGGCATAGGAGATCCTTTTCGAGTTCAAGTAACTGGCTGTCGTCGACAAAGTCTTCAAGCTCTTCGTCGCGCAACTGGTCTAAGTCATCATCCTTCTCGAGCGTGAATTCGACCGAACTTAGCGGGCAATCGGCGCTGAAGAGAAGCAGCAGCGTGAACTCAGATGTGGAGAGGTCGATCCAAGGAGCAATTGCTTATTGCAAGAAGTCTCAGCAAAAGGATTCTTCGAGGAAGAGCGCAACTGATGTTGGATTTTGTTTGCTTAATGTTACCAAGGTTTCGCCGGATTGTGATCATGACAAGCTTTGATTTTGGAGGGAGTGGTGACTGGTGAGGAACATAACTGATGTAGTCCGCACTTGAATGTAAGAAATGAAATTGCACTGTGACTTTGTGCCTGTTCTTGAGCATTCAATGAAAATGTTCATGATAATATGAAGATCTAAAGAAGTAGTAGATCAATATATATTTATATATAATATAACGTGGAGACAAATAAACCTGAAATTAAGCAAATATGCCACTGAAAGGGTTGTCATGATCAAAGTGGAAGAAAGGTACCCCATACCACTGATATTGTTGAGCACTTGAAGCCAGGCTTGGTGGACAACGAAGAGGATCAAACAATGAAGTCGCTTTTGCATCTATAATAAATAATGTAATCAAATCTAATCTAATGCATCACAATGTCGTGTTGAGTAGAAGGATTAAAACAGGAAGGTGTTTTTTGAGTATGAGAATCCATTTCATAGTTAAAGGAAGACTAAGCAGTTTAATCTACAAACTAAAAGTGAAGTTAGAGAATTTGGGCTGATGCTAACTCACTTTCAGTATTTTGAGGTTCTCACAATCTATAATTATCTTTTCAAAAGAAAAAAAAAAACACTACTAAAAAAATCTGATGTTCAGATCTCCACTAAACTATGAGACCAGCCATGTAGAATTTTGATGATCCAATTAGACCATGGGCATTCACTAGGATCTATCATATCTGTATTTATTAGGATTAACTGGTATAGATATGAATTGCATCTGACTCAAAGTTTCATTTATTCTTGTATTCAGAATTCATAAATTTATTTACAGAGGTTGCTATTCCCTTTGTTTTCCGTCTTGTTTAGGGTGAGCATCCCTTAGAGCAGTAGAACTAGACTCCATACCCATGGAAGATTATTGTCTTAGCCAGTTAGATGCCTAAGATCACACCTTTAGCCAAAAGAACCAGAATTATGGTGTGTTCCAACAAGATGAACTTGAAATAATTGGACAGTGTATGTTGGTTGAGTTAGGTTCAGTTAAAAAAACTGAGATCTAATTCAAGATGCATATAGAGTTAGTTTGGCTTAGGTGATCTTAGTTCGAGAGAAGAATTAGAGGAACTTGGGATTTTAAATCAGGTGCATTAAAAGGGATGTGTATATTGTGTAGTGCATGAACAACGGTAGGAATAATTTTCCCTTTTCCTCTTCAATTTCCAATTGCTTGTGATTTGGACCAGATATTGCGAGCTCAGGTTGAAGAGATTGATCAACAAGCATCATTGAGGTATATAATTTGTTTTTTTTTGTGTATCTGATATATACTTGTTCCTGCTTGAAGCCTCGGACAAATAAGCCACCGGTGAGTTGGATACTTGGATGTTGTGTTGACGGAACTGCCGGGACCACCAAAGGAAGAAAGGATCGGTGAAGAGCTCCTAATAACCTGAGTGAGAAAAAAAAAAAAAAGGAAAAGAGAGTTAGAATGGCAGACAGTGTGCCTTGGCGTAACCACTCCAACGCTCATGTAAATTTTCAATGGAAATGTCGAGAAGGTGAACAGTAATAACAGAGTATGAAAATTGTTATCCATTATTTATTTTGATTTCTCATATGTGTTAAATGTTTTTAGGAGAATCGACGTGCAAAAAGAGAGGAAAAAAGAGGAGAGGAAAGAGAAAAATCGTTGCATGCATAAGAGAAAAGAAAAGAAAGAGAAATGTCAGAGAAAATAATAAAAAAAAGTAATCAGGAGGGTAGAATAGAAAAAACATGTAAAAATATATATCTTTTGGTAAATAATAAAGTAACACATGCCTTTTGATAAATTTAAAAATCTTGATACATCAAACTAGAAGTGTAATTGAATCGGGCCGAGCCGAACAATATGAAACTCGAGTTCGGCTCGTTTAACTTTTCCCTAAGCTCGAGCTTAGCTCGAGTTCGATTTGAGCTTTAATTCTTAAGCTCGAGTTCTATTCGTAATGAAATTAAAGAATTCATGAACAGCTCGAGCTCGGCTCAAAAATAATTCGTTTAAAAGCTAAACGAGCTTAGTTCGAGCTTAGCTCGTTAACATTAAACAAGCTCGTTAGGCTCGAGCTCATTAGGCACATAATCGCACTCAAGCTCGTTCGGCACATAATCGCGCTCAAGCTCGTTATGCACATAATCGAGCTCGAAATCGAGCTCGTTAAAATCACCTACAATACATGAAAATCAATTGCAGTAATTGAAAATTACCTGTAAAAACGAATACATAACATGCAAGCCACACAAACCCAACAAACATAAAATTAAACAACTTAATCTGTCAACAAATGCATAGCCACACGAACCCAACTAACATAAAATTAAACAACTTAACCTGTCAACACATTCATAGCCACACGAACCCCAACTAACATAGAATTAAACAACTTAACCTGTCAGCACATGCATTATAAATCCTTAACACTTAATAGTTCTTAACACTACATGAAAATTACATCAATAAGCAAAGAAATTAAATTAACAGAGTTCAATTGAAGTTTCATCTCTTAACTCAATTGGCCTGGCTTTTAATCAACCTTCTTTTTATCTTCTTGCTGTCAAATAGTCAAAGGTTAAAATAGTTCAATACAACATAATTGAATGATAAGATAAATTTTAAAAGGATAAGTGAACAAATTTTCAATGTGTTATATCAAACTAGATAGGAAAATTAAAGATAAATGAAGGCTTTGTCAATACCTCTTGACAAGTGACAATAATGGCAACATCTAAGTCAATTGAATCTCTTTAATCTCTAACTTTTCCTTTTCTATACAAATACATAGCATCAAAAACTTAGATAGGAACAAAACAATATGTAGAATATAGTAGCAAGTCAAAAACTAATTAAATATGATATTGATATGAGTACCTTTGATTTTTTTTCTTGATTCCATAATGAACACGCAACCAATTTGATGCATAGAGCAATATTTGGACTGTATCGGTTCCCAAAGAGGCATGGTGAGGATCAATTACCCTACACTAGTACTAAAAGTCGATTCAGAAGCAATTGTAGTTATCGGAATTGATAGTACATCACAAGCCATTTTTGATAAGATCCTAAATTTTAAGTTGTTAATTCTCCACCATGACAATGCATCAAAGTCAGTTTCATCTTCACAAATAACACACCCTTCATCCAAGTACACTTCTAATTCAGATTTTACTTGCTCAACACTATCAACGTTCTTTATGTAACTAGAAAATTGTGTCTTTACTTTACCTCTTCCTCTTCCATTTAAATTATTCCGACCAATAGAAATTTCTCTTTGAGTTTCACTTCGAGCATTGCTACTGTCAACACTAGTTTTATGAGCTTCAACATACTCATTATACAACATATGTAATGTCTCACGAACCATAGAAATATGGTCAATTGCATCACCAACTGAATATATCTCTTGAAAGCACCATTTAATCAACTTCATCTGGTTCCTTGGATTTAAAACTGCTGCTATAGAGATCAATAAGTTGTTATCACCTCAATATTTATCAAATTTAATCTTCATCTTGTTAATCATTTCTACTATGAAACTTCCTTCATCTGCACTTGCTTCATTTAACAACTTTTTAATGGTGTAAAGTTCAGTAAGAAAAAAGTAAGAAGTAGGATATTCACTTCCCGAAATAAGATGAGTTATTTCATTAAATTCCTCAAGAAATGAACAAACAACACTAACCTTCTTCCAATCCTCCTCACTTGGCAAAAAAGTATAAGCTGCATCCCTTGCTGCATATCTAGGAAAAACGTCTTTGAACTCTAAAGCAGCCGATAATATACAAAATGTGGCATTCCACCTTGTGCAACAATCCAAAACAAGTTTCTTTGAAGATAGTTTCAATTGCTTTGAAATTTCACTAAATATATTAACATGAGTCTCTGAGGCAGCTATATGTTTCACACTTTCACGCACATTGAAAAAAATATCTTGAATCTCAGATAACCCATCTTGCACCAAAAGATTCAAGATGTGTGCACAACATCTTACATGAAATAATTTACCACTAAGAGGAAGATTATTTTTATAGGAGAGGTTATCCTTCAACATCCTCACAACTACATCATTATAGCTAGCATTATCAACTGTAATTGACCATACCTTATTTTCAATTCCCCATTTAACCAAGCACTTATTTAACACATCACAGATGGAAACCCCATTATGAGGTGGAGGAACATCTAAGAAATTCAGATTCCTCTTTTGCAAATTCCAACTAGAGCCCACATGGTGACAGGTGACAACTATATATGAAACCTTTTGATCTGACTTCCATAAATAAGTAGTCACACTAACCCTATTCATATCTTTTAATGATTCCATAACTTTTTTCTTATCAATTTCATAAGAAGTCATACAATCTTTTTTCACAGTAGCATGACTAATCTTATGATAATATGGAATTGCGGTCCTCATTAATAAATTGAACATTTCATATTCAAAGAAAAGGAATGGCAGCTCATGAACAATAATCATGTGAGAAAAAATCTCTCTATTCTTCCCATGATCATACTTGAAATTCTGGACAACATTAACAGTTTCTGATTCAACAATAGTTATAGTGACACTAATAATTTTTTGACCTTTATCACTAATCTGCTTCCTCAAACAACCCTTGAGGTGCCTCAAAAAATGGGATGTAACACCAGTCTTATTAATTGTGAGCCGATGTTTACAATAAATATATTCAACCTTTATTGTTCCATCCGGAAGAGTAACCTCTTTAAAGCCAACCCACACTTTGGATGTTCGTTTTCTTTTCTTTGGAGCATATGGACTTTCATCCTCTTTATCAATGGTGTCGGGTTGCTGCTCATTATTGTTTTGAGTTGCTTCATTGGTATTATTTGCTGAAGGTTCAATTTCTAACAAAATAGGACTTGCAGCTGAATCTTCATTATTGGTATTATTTGCTGATAAGTGTGGAGTTGACATTGGATTGCTCCTTTTTTTTAGGCCACTAGACATTAAAATACAACTACATCACTAATATTACAACATTAGTGAATAGAGTCAGGATACCAACAATTTCAATCTAATAGCTACATTACTAATTGGCATTTCAAAATATATAGTCTAATTTGCATGGTTTATATGAATACAAAATCCTACTGCCTATATAAAAAAATCAGACAAACCACTTAAATACCAACAGTTTCAGACAATAAATTAAATAAGACAAAAGACAAAAGTAGGGAAATAGAAGGGAAGGTAAAATTCTACAAGTGCAAACCACAAACGTATAAAAAAGAAGGGAAATACAAGAGAGGAACTGAGGAAGCAAATCCGAACTTTCTTCTTCATCTGTGCTATTTATCATGAATTTTCTAAATAGAGTATTAGAATTAGGATAATTTGGAATATTATTTTGGAGATTTAGGATCTTGTAGAAAAGAAGTCATGAACCGGGGGATTTTCTTGTCTTGGCTTAGTTTTAGCTTGTGTTTACAAGAAAGGAATTACCTGAAGCAAACAAACTCCACTTTAAACCCGTAATAGAAGGAAACGAAGCAAAAAAATCAAACTTCAAACAGAAGGTTAGAGAATGGAGATCAAGGGCAGTCAAACTGGTGGAATTCGAGCTTGGAGATCACTAATCAGGAGTTGCCAGATAGATAGTCTCTTGATCTCGGGTCACTGCACGAAACTCATGTTGGAGTGTATACTGAAAGCCTAAGCTTTGTAAACATTCATTATGTATAAAGAATCACATTTGGTCAAATTGTCTACATTTGTTTGTAGTTGTTCATTTAATTTATATTGTAGATAACATAGTATGTGGTGTCACATGCAGAAGATGATGTTATCAGTACCTTATAAATTATAAACAGTAGCTCACGACCAAAATGGAAAGGAACAAACCATTAGAAGGTCGTAGTGTAATTAGGTATTAGTTTATCTTGACTATATAATTACACTAGTACACTCAGAGTGTATTGAGTAGGACCATTTGAGGTCGTTTCTTTTATACTGACTTTATAAAGTAACAAAGACATCGGTTATTATGGAAGTGTGTGCTCTTAATCCTAATATAATAACAAGCATATATATTTGATATTTATTTCTTTAATTTATCAATGGGTGAGATTTAGTTCGATGAATCAATAAGCCCGATAAGTTGTGAAATGATATCACTTATAGTGTGTGTTGTTGATTATAGAAGGAAACTGTGTCCTAGAGATACTAGGTTGATAATGTCTTCAAGAGGAGCTCATAAGGATTGTCATGTTAAACCCTGCAGGTGGACCTAGTCCGACATGACAATAAGGTTGAGTGGTACTACTCTTGGATTTAGATATTAATTAAATGAGTTGTCAGTAACTCACTTAATTAGTGGACATTCGATATCTTAAACACAGGGAGACTAACACACTCATAATAAGAAGGAGCCCAAAAATGTAATTTGGGATTGGTGCGGTAGTTCAATAATAGTTCTCTAGTGGAATGAATTATTATTGATAAAATTAAGTTGTGTGTTCGGGGCGAACACGGGATGCTTAATTTTATCGGGAGACCAAAACCAATTCCTCCTTTCGGTCCCTATCGTAGCCTCTTATCTATAGAGTACTATACCCACTTATACCCACCTTCTATACCCACCAATAGGGGGTCGGCCAAGCTAGCTTGGGAATCAAGCTAGGGCCGGCCTAGGTATAAATTGGGGTGGTCGGCCCTAGCTTGAACCCAAGCTAGTGGGGGCAGACCAAATTAAATTAAAAAGGAATTTTTATTTTTATTTTTATTATGTGGAAGAAATAATTTATTAAAGAGAATTAAAATTAAAATATCTCTCTTGTAAAAGATCTACAAAAGATTAAAGAAAGAGATTAGATCTCTTTCCATATTTGTAGATTGGTGAGATATTTTATTTTCTCTTTAAAAATTATCCACATGTTGATAAAATTAAAATTATAGAAATTTATTTTTATCAACCATGAAGAGATTTTTAAAGAGAAATTTTAATTTTAAAATTTTCGGAAACAAATTAGGAAGTTTTAATTGTTGATTAAAACTTGTCTAATTTATCTCTTTTGATGTGGCCGGCCATTAGAGATTAATTGGGGAAATTTTATTTTATTTTTCTCAATTAAATCATGTCAATGGAATTAAGGAAATTTTATTGTAATTAAATTTCCTAATTTGCCTAGGCCAAAGAATATAAAAGAAGGGGTGAGGGTGCCTTCATGAGACACAACATCTATTATTTTCTCTCCCTCTTTTATTCCTTGGAGTGGCCGGCCATCCTCTTCCTCTCTCTCTCTTTGTGGTGGCCGAAACTCTCAAAGGCTTGGAGCTCTTGTGGCGGCCGGATACTACTTGGAGAAGAAGAAGAAGAAGAAGGAGAGAAAGCTAACATCTCTTGGAGCTTGGTTGGTGTTTTGTTCTTCATCCTTGGTTAAGCTATTTGTGGCCGAACCTAGCTAGGAGGAGAAGAAGGTGGTTGGTGGTTTCTCATCTCGGAAGATCGTTGCCCACACAACGTCCGAGGTTAGAAGAGGAATACGGTAGAAGATCAAGAGGTTTTTCTACAAGGTATAACTAGTAATTTTTCTTTCCGCATCATACTAGTTATTTATGAAAATAATACCAAATACAAGAGGCTTACGTTCTAGTATTTCGAATATGATTTTCGAAGTTGTGTTCTTTTGTTTTATTTTTCCTTGTGATTTGATTGTTCTTTTCGGTTAACCTAAAGTTATTTTAGGAAATTAAATATTAGATTTCTATAAAAGGTTTTGTCTAGTCGGTGGTGGTTGCTCCCATATCCAAGAAGGCCGTGTGCCTCGCCACGTCAGTACTGGGAACCAATTATGGAAATTAATATTTAATGAAATTAATAACTTAAGGTGATTTGGGCCAAACGTGTTAAGTTCCGCAGGAGATCCAAGTCAAAACCTAAAAGAACAAATAGATTAAGTTTTGGATCAAACGTGTTAAGTTCCGCAGGCGATCCAAAATTTAATTTAAAAGAACACATGGTAGCTAGGAAAAGGTTCAGATCTTTGTACAAAATTTTTGTACAGTGGAACCTCTAGGTTTTCCGAGTAGCAACCAACAATTGGTATCAGAGCTAGGGTTTTGCTTCTGTGTATTTGGTATTAGGTTAATTATGCACATGTCATACATAATTTAGGCAGGTTAATAGTAGGATGTGCTAACTTTGTGGATGCAGGATCCAACTATTATGACTTTTAGTTATTATGTGTGTGATTGGACCCTTGGACATGTCAAGGGCATTTATATGTGTGTGCATGATTGTATTTAAATACAGCAGGAGCTGTATTTAGTTTTATTAGGATTTTATTTTTGATCTAGATACATGTACATTCCTTTTATGGAATATAGGATCAAAATGTAAAATTCTATATATGTCGCGGATCGAATCTTGCAACGCGTGGAACCTTCTAAGGACCAGAGGCGCAGCGGAACTAGGAGCAAGATGGATGTGACAGCTAGACCCGGTGGCGGTGGTCAAATATGGCAGCAGCTTGGGATGACAACACACGGAGGACAACTAGAGATAAAAGCCATAATAGTTGAAAATTAGATTTTCTATTTATTGCTTTTATATTGTGCTGTGTGTGCATGTTAGTTTACGAGTTTAGTAGGCTAGCATAGTTAAAATTCCTCATTTATAAATAACTAAGTGGGAGAAGGATTTTTAAGTAAATCCCATGGTCTCCATTACTGGTTTGTACGTGATGCAAACAAGCTTGTGCGTTGGCTCTGAGTGCCTTCCTCCATAACGGATGAGCTTGTTTGTGGATCACTAGAACAGACTTCCATTTTTGGATGACTATAGGAAGTTAATTAAGAGCGTGTGATCTTTCCCAACGGAAGGGACATAATCTTATTAATGGACTTAGTGTCAAGTAATGGTGTACACTTAGACACATTTAATAGTATCCTCCCCATCGGAGTCACTGCTATTATTTGTGTGACCAAATGATACCAACTATTAATTTTATTTGTCAAAAAGTTAGGTTGACAAGATAATAAAATTAATGGGTTAAAACCCTCCTTTTATAAATGTTGAATTTGTATACGTCCACACTAACGTGGCATACAAAATTCACGGTATTTTGAGGTGTTGGTAAATTTAAAATAGTATTGTTTGAGGAATCAATATTATTCTAAATTTAGAGTTCTGACCAAAAGTTATTTGTGATTCTTAGGATGACTTTCAACCCACTATCCATCATACTTCAACAGAATAGACTTACTGGACCTAATTACATAGATTGGAAAAGGAACCTGGACATTGTTCTTACTGCTGAAAGCTATAAATTTGTACTGACTGAGCCGTGCCTTGAAACACCTACTGGTGAATCTACCCAAGAGGAGATTGAATATCATAGGAAATGGGTAAAAGCAGATGAGATGGCGCGGTGCTACATTTTGGCTTCAATGTCAAATGTATTGCAACATCAGCATCAAGATTTACCAACAGTCTATGATATTATGAACAATCTCAAGGAACTCTTTGGTCATCAGGATAGGGCTTCTAGGCAAGAAGCCATGAGAAAGATAATGACAGCCACCATGCAAGAGGGTACTCCTGTGAGGGATCATATCTTAAAGATGATGGCTTATCTGAACGAGATACAGATCCTTGGAGGAGAAATTGATGGGGAAACCCAGATCGATACGATCCTCCAAACGCTACATAGAAGTTTTGAGCAGTTCCGCCTGAACTATAATATGAATAAGAGGATTTATTCATTAGCGGAACTACTGACAGAACTTCAAGCAGCAGAAGGATTATTTCGTTACAATGCTCAAATTCACTATGATGAAAATGGTTCTACTTCTAAACCGAGAGGAAAGAAGAAGAAGAAACAAGCTGGTTTAGCAAAGAAAGTGAATAAATCTCAGAGTACGGGATTTAAAGCTGGAGTGAAGAAGCCGAAGGGCAAGTGCTTCATCTGCAAGCAGGCAGGACATTGGAAGGCGGACTGTCCTCGTAGGAACCAAAACAAAGGTATATCTCATGCTCTAGTTGTTGAAACATGTTTAGCGGTGTTATCTACCAGCACCTGGTGTGTAGATACGGGAGCCACTGATCATGTCTGCAATTCCTTGCAGGGGTTCCAGGAAACTCGACATTATCTGAAGGAGAAATTACCGTCTACATGGGCAATGCTACTAAGGTGGCAGCTGTTGCAGTGGGAGACGTCTACTTATCTTTTAGTAGAAATAGAAATTTGGTTTTAAGAAATTATCTTTATGTACCCAGTTTTAGAAAAAATTTAATTTCAGTTTCTAAACTGTTTTTAGATGGATATTCAGTTTCTTTCAGTAACGATGTAGTTATTAAAAGAAATAATGTGATTATCTGTTCTGGTGCATTGGTTGGCAATTTGTATACTTTAAATCTAATTTCTTCCACAAAGCAAAACATGGAAATTTATAACTCATCTTCTAATTCTAATAAGAGAAAACAACCTTCAGAAATGAACCAAGCATATCTTTGGCATCTAAGGCTTGGTCATATTAACTTAAGTAGGATTCAGAGGCTTATAGCCGATGGACTTTTGGGTTCATTAGAGTTGGAAAATTTTCCAACTTGTGAATCCTGCTTGGAAGGTAAAATGACCAAGAGGTCGTTCAAGGCCAAGGGGTATAGAGCCAAAGAAGTGTTAGAGTTGGTTCACTCTGATTTGTGTGGTCCTATGTCTGTCCAGGCAAGAGGAGGTTTTGAATATTTTATCTCTTTCATAGACGATTATTCAAGATATGGATACATTTACCTAATGCGCCGCAAGTCTGAGTGCTTTGATAAGTTTAAAGAGTACAAGGTTGATGTGGAGAAACGACTAGGTAAAAGTATCAAGACACTACGGTCAGATTGTGGTAGCGAATACCTCTTAGGAGAGTTTAGAAATTACTTATCAGAGGCCGGGAATCAATTCCAACTGTCCGCACCTGGTACACCTCAACAGAATGGTGTGGCAGAACGAAGGAATAGGACTCTTATGGAAATGGTTAGATCGATGATGAGTTATTCAGAATTACCAAATTCATTTTGGGGATATGCTCTGGAAACAGCAGTGTATGTTCTGAACTTAGTACCTTCTAAATCAGTTTCTTCTACTCCCATAGAATTGTGGAATGGGCGAAAACCCAGTCTAAGACATATTCGGATTTGGGGTAGTCCAGCACATGTGCTGAAACCAGATGCTGATAAGTTAGAATCTCGTACAGAAGTTCGAGTGTTTGTGGGATATCCCAAAGGAACGAAAGGAGGTTTATTTTATAGTCCTAAAGACCAGAAGGTCATTGTTAGCATCAATGCCCAGTTTTTAGAAGAAGACTATATAATGGATCACAAGCCCAGTAGTAAAGTTGTTTTAGAAGAACTAAGAGAGGACACGTCTACTTTAGTACCAACAGTACAAGATGAAGTACCACAAGAAACTGCAACACATGTCACACAACCACAGACAGTGCCTCGTCGTAGTGGGAGGGTTGTAAGGCAGCCTGAGAGATTCATATTTTTGGAAGAGTCTTCGGACTTGATCCCGGGTAAACATGAACCTGATCCCCGGACATATGACGAAGCACTCCAAGATATAGATGCAGCATCTTGGCAAAAGGTGATGAATTCTGAAATATAGTCTATGTACTCTAATAAGGTCTGGGAGCTTGTAGAACCACCTGATGGTGTAAAAGCCGTTGGATGCAAGTGGATCTACAAAAGGAAAAGAGGGACAGACGGGAAGGTAGAAACCTTCAAAGCTAGGCTTGTTGCGAAAGGGTACACTCAGAAAGAGGGAATCGATTATGAGGAAACCTTTTCACCGGTAGTCATGCTTAAGTCTATCCGGATACTCTTATCCATTGCTGCTCATATGGATTATGAGATTTGGCAAATGGATGTCAAGACAGCTTTCCTTAATGGAAGTCTTGAAGAGAACATCCATATGAAGCAACCAGAAGGATTTATTGAAAAAGGCAAAGAGCATCTAGTGTGCAAGCTCAATCGGTCCATTTATGGATTAAAGCAAGCTTCAAGATCTTGGAACATCCGGTTTAATGAAGTAATCCAGTCATATGGATTTATTCAAAGTCCGGATGAGTCTTGTGTATATAAGAAGTATAACGGAAATGTGGTGGTATTTCTTGTACTATACGTAGATGATATTTTGTTAATTGGCAACAATGTCAATGTATTATCAGACGTAAGGGTATGGTTGTCCAAACAATTTGATATGAAGGACTTAGGAGATTGTGCACACATTCTTGGGATCAAAGTTATAAGGGATCATAAGAAAAGAATGTTATGTCTATCCCAAGCTTCATATATAGATACAATCCTTGCTCGTTTTAGCATGCAAGATTCCAAGAAAGGTTTCTTACCTTTTAGACATGGAGTAGCTCTATCTAAAGAGATGTCTCCAAAGACATCGAAAGAGATAGAGGACATGAAAGCAGTTCCTTATGCTTCGGCTGTAGGAAGCCTAATGTATGCAATGCTATGTACGAGACCTGATATCTATTTTGCCGTGGGCATGGTTAGCAGATATCAGAGTAACCCTGGACAAGGACATTGGACTGCGGTAAAGCATATATTAAAGTACCTGAGAAGGACTAGAGATTATATGCTAGTTTACCAAGCAGACGATCTGCTCCCTGTGGGTTACACGGATTCAGATTTCCAATCAGATAGGGATAACAGTAAGTCTACATCAGGCTATGTGTTTACTTTAGGAGGTGGAGTCATTTCATGGAGGAGTGTTAAGTAGAAATACGTTTCGGACTCAACCATGGAAGCAGAGTATGTAGCAGCCTCTGAGGCAGCTAAAGAAGCAGTATGGCTCAGGAACTTTCTAATGGACTTAGATATGGTTCCTGGTTTGCCTAAAATCATCACAATTTATTGTGATAATAGCGGTGCAGTTGCAAACTCGAAGGAACCACGAGCTCATAAGGCAAGTAAACATATAGAGCGCAAGTACCACCTGATACGAGATATCGTGAAGCGAGGAGAAGTTGTCATCGCCAAGATTGCATCAGCGGATAACCTGGCAGATCCTTTCACTAAGGCCCTTCCGGCGAAAGCTTTTGATCGACATGTGGAGGGAATGAGAATAAGATGTATGGTAGAAGATATGACAGCTTAGTCATTAGTATAAGTGGGAGATTGTTGGAGTGTATACTGAAAGCCTAAGCTTTGTAAACATTCATTATGTATAAAGAATCACATTTGGTCAAATTGTCTACATTTGTTTGTAGTTGTTCATTTAATTTATATTGTAGATAACATAGTATATGGTGTCACATGCAGAAGATGATGTTATCAGTACCTTATAAATTATAAACAGTAGCTCACCACCAAAATGGAAAAGAACAAACCATTAGAAGGTCGTAGTGTAATTAGGTATTAGTTTATCTTGACTATATAATTACACTAGTACACTCAGAGTGTATTGAGTAGGACCATTTGAGGTCGTTTCTTTTATACTGACTTTATAAAGGAACAAAGACCTCGGTTATTATGGAAGTGTGTGCTCTTAATCCTAATATAATAACAAGCATATATATTTGATATTTATTTCTTTAATTTATCAATGGGTGAGATTTAGTTCGATGAATCAATAAGCCCGATAAGTTGGGAAATGGTATCACTTATAGTGTGTGTTGTTGATTATAGAAGGAAACTGTGTCCTAGAGATACTAGGTTGATAATGTCCTCAAGAGGAGCTCATAAGGATTGTCATGTTAAACCCTGCAGGTGGACCTAGTCCGACATGACAATAAGGTTGAGTGGTACTACTCTTGGATTTAGATATTAATTAAATGAGTTGTCAGTAACTCACTTAATTAGTGGACATTCGATATCTTAAACACAGGGATACTAACACACTCATAATAAGAAGGAGCCCAAAAATGTAATTTGGGATTGATGCGGTAGTTCAATAATAGTTCTCTAATGGAATGAATTATTATTGATAAAATTAAGTTGTGTGTTCGAGGCGAACACGGGATGCTTAATTTTATCGGGAGACCAAAACCAATTCCTCTTATTTATAGAGTACTATACCCACCTATACCCACCTTCTATACCCACCAATAGGGGGCCGGCCAAGCTAGCTTGGGAATCAAGCTAAGGCCGGCCTAGGTATAAATTGGGGTGGCCGACCCTAGCTTGAACCCAAGCTAGTGGGGGCCGGCCAAATTAAATTAAAAAAGAATTTTAATTTTAATTTTTATTATGTGGAAGAAATAATTTATTAAAGAGAATTAAAATTAAAATATCTCTCTTGTAAAAGATCTAAAAAAGATTAAAGAAAGAGATTAGATCTCTTTCCTTATTTGTAAATTGGTGAGATATTTTATTTTCTTTTTAAAAATTATCCACATGTTGATAAAATTAAAATTATAGAAATTTCTTTTTATCAACATGAAGAGATTTTTAAAGAGAAATTTTAATTTTAAAATTTCCGGAAATAAATTAGGAAGTTTTAATTGTTGATTAAAACTTGTCTAATTTATCTCTTTTGAAGTGGCCGGCCATTAGAGATTAATTGGGAAAATTTTATTTTATTTTTCTCAATTAAATCATGTCAAGGGAATTAAGGAAATTTTATTGTAATTAAATTTCCTAATTTGCAAAGCTAAGGAATATAAAAGAAAGGGTGAGGTTGCCTTTATGAGACACAACCTCTATTATTTTCTCTCCCTCTTTTATTTCTTGGAGTGGCCGGCCATCCTCTTCCTCTCTCTCTCTTTGTGGTGGCCGAAACTCTCAAAGGCTTGGAACTCTTGTGGCGGCCGGATACTACTTGGAGAAGAAGAAGAAGAAGAAGGAGAGAAAGCTACCATCTCTTGGAGCTTGGTTGGTGTTTTGTTCTTCATCCTTGGTTAAGCTATTTGTGGCCGAACCTAGCTAGGAGGAGAAGAAGGTGGTTGGTGGTTTCTCATCTCGGAAGATCGTTGCCCACACAACGTCCGAGGTTAGAAGAGGAATACGGTAGAAGATCAAGAAGTTTTTCTACAAGTTATAACTAGTAATTTTTTCTTTCCGCATCATACTAGTTATTTATGGAAATAATACCAAATACAAGAGGCTTACGTTCTAGTATTTCGAATATGATTTTCGAAGTTGTGTTCTTTTGTTTTATTTTTCCTTGTGATTTGATTGTTCTTTTCGGTTAACCTAAAGTTATTTTAGGAAATTAAATATTAGATTTCTATAAAAGGTTTTGTCTAGTCGGTGGTGGTTGCTCCCATATCCAAGAAGGTCGTGTGCCTCGCCACGTCAGTACTGGGAACCAATTATGGAAATTAATATTTAATGGAATTAATAACTTAAGGTGATTTGGGTCGAACGTGTTAAGTTTCGCAGGAGATCCAAGTCAAAACCTAAAAGAACAAATAGATTAAGTTTTGAATCAAACGTGTTAAGTTCCGCAGGCGATCCAAAATTTAATTTAAAAGAACACATGGTAGCTAGGAAAAGGTTCAGATCTTTGTACAAAATTTTTGTACAGTGGAACCTCTAGGTTTTCCGAGTAGCAACCAACAACTCATGGGGTAGGCGGTGACGGTGCGTGAAGCGACGAGACGAAGGGGTAAGGAACTAGGGATAGGGTTTACGAGAGACTGATCATGGAGTGCTTGGTTGGATGGAATGGAAGTGAGGAATGGGAATGAGATTGAAAGTTGATGTTTGATTTGGGGTATTAATGGTGGGTCTCACGGATTCAAACCCCCAACTATGGGATTGAGCCATTACCAAGTACAATGGGGGGGGAATGAAAATCGGATTGAAACCCCCCATTCTCATTCTTTACTTCAATGAATCTCATTCCTATTCCCATTCTCTTCCGCAAACCAAACACCCCTAGAAGGAATGAAGGATGCCTTTTGGCCTTTTTTTCATTTGATCATACCATCTCAGCCGTTGGATCAAGGACAATTTATTTTTATCTTTGGACTTTAAGAACTACCCTTTTAAATTTTCTTTTTTTATTTTTTTTCAAAGAAGTATATAGTATATTAACACATCATTGATATTATATTAACATAATTATATAATAGATTAATAGGATAAATGAGCCTATATATATACTATTAAGCTCGAGCTCGGTTCGATAATATTTTTGAGCTCGAAATCGAGCTCGAGCTCGGCTCGTTAACTTAATCAAGCGAACTTTTTTTTGAATTGAAACTCGAATAACTCGCAAACGGCTTGACTCGTTTACACCCCCTACATCAAACATGAATTACTGTTTTTGTTTTGTTTAGCATTTTTTTTTTTTTTGATAAATCATATCAGATTATTTTTCCAGTATTTGGATGCCTGTTACAATGATTACACCAATCATTCCTGAATCCGCAATCATAACCCCAAATAATTGAATCGGAAAAACCAGCCACCTTGCCTCGGCAAAAATGATGGAGCGGTCAGTTACTGCAACGATTAACATATAAGTTCGAATATTATTTACAGTGCAATATAAGAATTTTTTTAATTAGATGCTAACAGTTATGGATGAATAATTGAGTACTTTCTGATTTATTCGAATGATAAATTCATAATGTTTTGAATTAATCAATTTTAAAAATTAAATATCTAAGTTAAAAGGATAAAAATAATAATTAAAAAAACTATGTCACTATAGTTCACATGTCATTTTAGGTCAAGCCCGATCGCACCACCATGGCGGCATGTGAGCATATGCATGCTCAGTGAGTCACTCAGTTTTACGATAGTTCATTACTTGTAAAATTAATAATACAAATCCAAAACACTTGAGCAGAGGTGGATCCAGTGGAGGGATGACATCGACAGTTGCCTCAATTTATCGGTGATGAAATTTCTAGTATTATTGAGTTTTATCGATGGAGATAGAAGATATCGTCCCTTGTTCTATGTAAAATTCACCCTGTTTAATTTTTCAAGGGTGTTAAAATATTTTTAAAAGAATTGACATATAAAAGAGAGGAAAAAAAAAGAGAAGAGATGTCCTATGCATAGGAGGAAATAGGAGGAAATAGGAGGAAAGAAAAGAGAAAGAAATCATAGAAAAAATAAAAAAACAGTTAATTTAAAAAGATATGTCCTTTGATAAATAATAAAGGAATATGCATTTTGATAAATTTAAAAAAATCTAAATACGCCTTTGTTTATATAAATTGGCACAATGATTTAGTAAAAAAAATCTAAATAGGCCTTTGTTTTTATAAATTGGTGCAATGATTTAGTAATTTATGGTAAAATTTTAACGACTGATTCATAAGTTCGAAACAAGTCTTATGATACTTGATTTGCATCTACTGACTCAATCACACGTGGTTCAGTATAATGAATCTGGCTGGATTCCAGGCCAGATCCCTCCCTGACGTGGCTCGATCAGGTCACATTTGAAGCCCAAATGATCACAGCTGTCGGATCACTTATTCCCCGTGTTTTTAAATAAATAGTTTCCGAGTCTGGTCGTCGATCGTTAGGCCGCTTACCGATTCGATCGCGCCACGGAAACCCAATGTTTCAGTTTGGCCCTGCTTTTCCTCCTATTTGCAAATTCCTCCACTGCCGGGCTCCGCATGTTCCCGAAATGACCATTTTAGCCCACCTTTCTGATGCAAATAACCAAGGTACCAAGATTGTATAACTGCCGATGAAAGATGATGAATTTGAACTCCTCGTTATTTTGTAAATAAACCATTCAATTCACATTATTTTAACTTTTACATGTTCGATAATCTTTCGGCCCTCAATAAAACTTTTGGCCTTGCATTAGTCAACTTCTACTCGATAAAAACTAGTACAAAAGAGAAAGCGAGATGTCTAATACCACGACATGTTCACGTGACAAGCAACTCAACTGCTTCCTTTTCCAAATCACCTTAAATTCTTAATGATGATTAATCATCTACATAATTACCTTTGCTTGATTTGGGTCTAATACCGATTACGATAGATCGACCTGACAAGTAAATGAAGGGTCAAGGTTAAGAAGGATAGGAAAGATATATAGTCGGTTGAGTGAAGGACGAGCACGAGGATAAGAAAGATATATAGTCGGTTGAGTGAAGGACGAGCACGAGGATAAGAAAGATATATAGTCGGTTGAGTGAAGGACGAGTGAACATCCATGTGCTCGTATATGCTCGATCGGATAAAGCTCGTCCGAGTATAAAGATATTTAACCATATATATGATTCTCAGCATATTACCGGTCGATCGAAGACCGAGCGAGCACTCATGTGCTCATATACGTTCAGCTGGACAAAACCTGGCCAAGCGTAAAGACACTTAGCCTTATGTATTACTTCTTGTACATTACCGGTTGACCGAAGGCTAAGCAAGCACCTACGTGTTCGTATATGCTCAATCGAGCAAAACTCGCACCGGACATATATAAAGGCGTTTAGCTTTATATATGATTCTCAGTATATTATCGGTCGACCAAAGGTCGAGCGAACACTCATATGCTCGTATATACTCAATCGGACAAAGTCTGTCCGAGCATAAATGCATTTAGCCTTATATATGATTTCCAGCATATACGCTCAGCCAAGCAAAGCTCGTCCGAGCATAAAGGTATTTAGCCTTATATATGATTCTCAGCATATTATCGGCTGGCCGAAAGTCGAACGAACACCCACGTGCTTGTATATGCTCGATCGGACAAATCCCGCCCAAGCATAAAAACATTTAGCGTTATATATGGTTCCCAGCATATACGTTCGGTCGGGCAAAGTCCGTCCGAGTATAAAGATATTTAGCCTTATATATGATTCTCAGCATATTACCAATCGATCTAAGGTCGAACGAGCGCCCACGTACTCATATATGCTCAACCTAATAAAATCCGCCCGAGCATAAAGATATTTAGAAACTTACTTTTATTTTGTATTTTAGATTTTTAAAATGTAATTATAATTCTTTGAGGACATATTATCGACGTTTCTAATAATTTTGTTGATTATTATCATTTACTTTATTTGTATTTCTGTTATATAAAACGAGGGGGGCAAGTCACAAATGTGGCAAGATCTGTGATTTACAAAAAAGGGCAGGGACTTGAAGGTTTTAGAATTACACCCCTAGGATGTTAGTCAACCAATGCCGGAGTAGACTCTGATTGGTAGTTGTGAAGGGCGAATGGGAAGGGAGAGTCCAAGAGAGAAACGGTTTTGGTTCTCCCGCCGTTAGAGTCGACGGGAAGAGGACGAGAGGCGTTTCCAAACATGGAGGGTTCGTCTGCCTCCGCCGACGTGATTCGTGTCGCCAGTAGCAGCAGCCTTATAAGCGACGGGGGGAGCTTGGCGGTGAAGGTGATTCCGTTGCAGCCTCCCCCGGCGCCGCCCTCCCTTGAATCGCAGTCGGCGGAGGTCTACGGGCGGTGGGCGGCCAGGGTGCGTAGCATGTCCGCTATGGACTGGATGGAGCTCCTCCTCCCCTGCACCCGATGGATGAGGAACTATCGGCTTAGGGAATACCTCCAGGCTGACCTCATGGCCGGTATCACCGTCGGCGTCATTCTCGTACCGCAGGTTTGACCTTTTTCATTTTTGCAATTTCACGATCAGGAAAATACCTTCTTCCACGGCAATCGTCTTTGCTGTTCCCTTCTACATGGTCCGGAGCAGGGATTTTTTTTTTCCCTCAATGGTAATCTTGTAGAATCCGGGACCAATAAAAGGAAAATTCGATTCTTTTATCCTTAAAAGAAAGTTTTTGTGGCCGAGTATTTTTTTTTGTTTGCCTTTGAGCGTTCATAAGTCTGATTGAAGTGCTCTTAAAAATGGCAGTCCATGTCGTACGCAAAGTTAGCAAGCCTTAATCCAATTTACGGACTTTGTGAGTATTTGTGTATTTACTACCTCCACATTTCCTCTCTATGGATGCCCACTAATCGTGCTCCAAGGCAATTCTCTATGCAGATGGGGGTTTCGTTCCAGTATTTGTGTATGCCATATTCGGCTCATCACGCCAGCTTGCCGTTGGTCCCGTGGCTTTGACCTCCCTTCTAGTGTCCAACGTCCTCACTCCCATCGTTGATCCTTCAGACAAATTGTATACAGAGCTGGCAATATTGATGTCGCTCATGGTTGGCATATTTGAATGTTTAATGGGCTTATTACGGTAACTGAACTCTCCGTGTCTCCATCTGCAAAACTTTGAACATGATTGTTCATGTTTGCTGACTGCAAATTGGCATGTTGGCCAAACAGAAATTGTGAGAAGGGAAAGCTTTTTTTAGTACTAATATCTGTAATTCTACAGGCTCGGATGGCTGATTCGTTTTGTTAATCACTCTGTGATATCAGGCTTCACAACTGCTTCAGCCATTGTAATTGCACTATCCCAGTTAAAATACTTCGTCGGATACAGTATAGTTCGCAGTAGCAAAATAATACCTCTAGTCAAGAGCATAATTGCTGGTGCTGGTAATGTGAGGCTCCCATTTTTGGATTTGTCTGTTCTAAATCACATCTAATTTTGTACATTTATTGAGTAGTATGGCATTTCTATTCCTTAAGAAATAGAGTATTATCAAATTCTTCAGTTAATTTGGTGAATCGTCTATTTACTTTAATTTAAACTATGCAGCCAACTTCTTGGCCAATCCAAAATCAACCAAAAAAGATAATCCATCATTCCATACTTCTTATTCCATTAATACTTATTGAGTTATTTTATCCTTAATTCTTTTGGATGATGTTGGTAAGAGCTTGCCAGTTTATGATCTCTTCTCCATGCTCTAGTATTATCCTTTTTTTATTTTTGTTTGCCACCAAATTTAAGAGTTGGTGGTGCTTCAACTGATGTGTACCAAATTGATTAGCATTGTTGAGGGAAAAAAAGGTTTCCTCCATCTAAAGAAACTGTAGTAGCTCTCCCTATCTTTATATATTATTGATGAATAGGAGATATTATAAGTCCCTAACATTTTCGGTCAAGTTGATTTGAATATATTGGAGAGATTAACTCCTAATAAATATATCCAATTCCAATTGACATGCTTGTGGAATGGCGCCTCTAGAGAGAAGATAGGCCTAGCTTGGGATGGTCACAAAATGACATAGGTGGAGAGAGGAGATCCTCGAAGTGACACACATTAAGAGAAAGAGATCAAATCAACAAATGACACACTCAAAGTAAGGACACACTGACCTAGATTCCGTAGAGTTATGCACGCGAAGAGAAGGCACATTGGCAATGATGACACATGGAAGAAACTCACATGAAAAGAGAATAATTGATGACCTCTTAGCAGCGATGCTTAGAGCTAGAGCGACGCAGGGCACTGGTGGCGACTAAGAAGTGTAGTGTGAAGTTGGAGTAACAAAATGTGGAGACAAGCTGATTTGCTGAAGTCCACACTAGTTTGCGACAAGATGACACAAAGGACAACTAAGGAGGACTTGATGACGTGGAGGTTGAACATTCACAGGAGATTGTGTGATGAAGTGATGGGATGGAGAGTGACACGATGGAGTCTATGTGGAGGAGATCATGTATGTGGAGGAGATCATGTGATGGCACAATACAATAACACAAAGGGAAACCAAGGACAAATTTTGATTGAGAGGAAGGTCAACATCGATTGAGCAAGCAACAAGGCTAGGTGGTGAAGTACCATAGAGAGAGATCATCCAAACAAGCCAGTGGAGGCAACACAGTGCAAAGGTGCACATGGGACGAATGTCATGTAGTCGACGAGCAACGCGGAGATGGCATGACACATGAAAGAAGATGGGACATGGTGTGTGACTCATGTTGTAAAGAGAGGATGTGATGTTGTGTTGTGCAAGATAAATGAGGGCATCAGGCTCGCAATCTTGGGAAGAAGAATGGTTAATTGGTTATGTGAGAGAGGAGGTGACAACTCTAATACAATGTTAAGTAAAGATTTTGGATTCCACATTCTCAAGAAACCATACGTATATATTATCGATGATTAGAAGACATTACAAGTAAGGCCTTAACCTTTATAGACTTACAACTCTCTAACAAGCATATCTCACTATTTACTTTTAATTGGCAAAGCACTGCATAGCCATATTCACATACCTCTCATGGATTATGATGCTTGTCAAAACAACAAAATAAACATTTTCATATCAGCCCAATGGATTCAAGGTTGTCTATCATATCATAGGAGATTTGCTATAGAATGTTTATCTAAACCTTTTTCATTAAACATTATGGATGTAGTAGAAAATATGAATGCCATTTCTTGGACACATGCATTCCAAGCAACAAATTTGCTGGTTGATATTCCCAGTGAAAACTTAGTTCATCAATAAGAGTTTGCAAGTATGAAGTTCATGAATTTGCTAACAACATGATTCTATGGAGACAAATTTCAAGTTTATGATTTCCCATGATTTGAATAGGCACCCATCTTACTCCTTGATAATTGTTTTACATAAGTTGTTTCTTTTTTGAAATTCTGCCCAAGATAAAAGTAAACCAATAGAACATTTAGTTGAAGACTTACATTTTGTATTGTGATTGGATATGCATTCATATACATCTCTCTTTGCCTATCATTTTGGTAATTTCCTATCAAATACTTCTTGTAATTCTTGTTGTATCTGACTGGTTTTGACAGCTACCTTTCCGGTGGTACTTAGTAGCTCATGTAATAGTACCGAAGCCATTCAAGATACCTAGATTTGCCTCGTACTGGCTACAGGAAGAGTTTTTTTCAAGGCATTGTTGTTACTTATGGCATAAAATCAAAAGTGGATCTTTGTTAGTGCTATATCATGCACTTACAAAATCATGAAAATAATTGTAGCATCATTATAGATGTTCTTTGTTCACACTGGAAACCAAGAAATCAGAATCATGATTATCAAATGTTGTGATCAATGCTCATGACAACTAGCTATGGTCAGGCATCAGATGATATTAGGATTTGGTTGTCAAGTTTTGCACAGTTTGATCAATAGAATTAAATTATATTCTCTCTAATGTGTTTTTGTTAGCTAAATTATAGTTGCAGGAAGACTTTTTTTTATCATGCTGATGTTTTGTTTTCCAAGTTGACACCAACAGTTTTTGATTGGGTTTATTTCCCTTCTAGTGTGTTTGGTTCTTGATATGTGTATGATCTTTTTTTACTGTTTTTTTAAGTTTCTAAATTCTGTTTGTGGGAAGTATAGGTGATTTAAAAAATGTGGATATATCTAGAGATATAACCTTACACGGGGTGCCTAAATTATTGGATCTCATGACTTGTTATCATTGTTGTTATAATTTCCTCGTGTCTTTCTTTAAGAACTAATTAATTTCACTCACTGTACTAAGAAATGCTTGTTTGATTTCTTCAGTTTTCATGGCCGCCCTTCGTTATGGGATCTATTTTCCTGGCAATTCTTCTTGTGATGAAGCACCTGGTATTATATTTCATATTACATTTACAACGACTAATAGTTGTCCAACATGCCATATCACGTATTATTTTCAGAAACATTCAGATATATTCTTGCTTTAAAATGCAGGGGAAATCAAGGAAGAAATTCAGGAGTCTTAGAGCAGCTGGTCCACTTACACCTGTCATACTTGGCACAGTTTTTGTCAAAATATTTCATCCAGATTCAATTTCAGTTGTAAGACATCCTAAATTGAGAATTTTTTCTACATTTTGATGCTTTTGAGAAAACAATAGAACTTTACTCACTAGCTATAAACATATGGAAGTTAGAGATAGATTAGAATCACGCGATGATATGGTTTTTCTGTATTAATCTAGGCAATCTAGACGCATGAGAATACAAAGGAATACAATCTCATCAAGACATATTTGACAAATTTCTTATGCCACTGGTACTAACTCAAAAAAAAAACACTACTGTGCCAATTGTAGTTCTTACAAGTGATCGCCTAAATATGACTTGCAAAGGCTAAATACATTTTGCATACCAATGCACTTTTTGATGAATGGTATAGGAAAACCTACAAACAAGGTTTAAACTTTCATTTCTGTGGTGGAGTTTTGATGCTTTGTCAGAACTAAATGTACTACAACAATATTCAACACACTTTTGAATGTGTAATAGGCAACAATGATTTTAAATGGATTTTCATCATTTATTCATAGAAATAAAAATAAGATTATCAATTTGATAATCAAATTAAAAATGATTGTTACTCATCTTTATTTTCAATATATGCCAAAATTAATTCAAATAAGTTTTTCTCTACTACTAACAATTAGAGCTTATCCATGTTGGAGAAATAAGTTTTTAAGAGTAACGAACATTAGTCAAATTCAGCTTGATAAGCTTCAACACTTCAACAAGTGTTGAAGCATGCCGAATATCAACATGGTACACATAAGAGATTATCCATGTTGTTGAGAATTATGGTTACAGTAACTTAATAGATACCAATGTATGGCCTTTTTGCCTGGCATGATATGAGATTTAAACTATGATTCTTTTTTTTGGCATAAAGTTACATAATTTCTTCCAATTAATTTTGGAAAAAAATAAATTGCATAAGCACAAAAACAATTAAGCAGTGGATGCAAAAGTTTCAGTAAAATTAATCTTTATTGGCTATACTTCTGGCAGATCTAGTTCCTTAGAACTAGAGCCTTGTGTAGAAGAGATACATGTAAGACTTTCCTATTTTAAATCATATAAAATGGTTGATGCACATAGGAATACTACCTCTGACTTCAGTAGACACGGCAAAATTGTATTGAAATGATCGAAACTTTAGTTTTCTTCATTTTAGTTACCATTTGATACCTAACATCATTTTTTCTTACTACTTTACATCCATTCTTATCAGCCAGACTAGCTTTGCTAAAAACTTAAATTATTTTGTGGAAATAGCTTCTTGATTCTCATAGTATAGTTTCTGTAATTGTTGAATATGCACCATCTAATGAAAGCTTGACGTTTTGAAATGTTTAATGTGGGATTAAAGGTATCTAAATTATGTACTATTTATTAGGTAGGTGATATACCTCAGGGACTGCCAAAGTTCTCCATCCCTACAGGATTTGAGAATGTCAAGTCCCTAATTCCTACTGCATTACTCATTACCGGTGTGGCCATTTTGGTAAAAACACTGTTTTATATCTTTTTTCTATTCTCCTGGAAATAGTGTACTTTTATTTAAAACTAATAACACAGTGAATATCAGGAATCTGTGGGCATTGCTAAAGCCTTGGCGGTGAAAAATGGGTATGAACTAGATTCAAATCAAGAGGTAATGCTTTGGAAAAATTGTAATGCAGCAGTGCAGCCTACATTCAGTAGTTCCTTTGGCCATTTAGACAAATTTCAAGTTCCTTTGATGATCATATACATTCTAGTGAACTCTCTTCTCATGCTAATAACTGCTAATACATTGCTAATTGATTGTTCTGCAGTGCTCATGATCTATTAAGAGTCTTAGCTAAAAAGATGTATTGTTATAGCTTTGTGGTTAGTTCAATTTAAAAGACAAGTTGATCAAGAATATAATGTGGGGTTAGCTTGGAGGATCATCTTTGAAAAACAATACAAATCAAAATTAGTTACTAGTTAGTGTCATGTAAAATTAGGCGCAGAGAGGTAAGATCTCCTACAGTGCTAACATTGTGCAGAAAGATGTGTTGAAATATTTGGAAGGTGTAAGAAATGAACATGAGCTGAATTGTTTTGAAAACAATAATACTGTCATGTCCACTAGAGTGAAAGTTCCTACTTACTAACCACACACGTCTCATCCATGCTATTCTTACCTACCCTGTGTCTCCCATATCAGAAAAGTGCGAACTTGGCTTGTACTTGGAAGAATGACTTCAACGGCAATTGAGAAAGGGCGAGTGAGCTACCTCCCAGGAAAGTGTTCTTCATCTCCTCTTATCCATCTCCCTCCTCTTCTTTTCATTCGCTCTCAGCATAGGGAAATAGACAACATAGGATAAGGAGAGGAGGGAGGAGGCTTAAGCAGAAAAAGTAGAAAGTGGAAGCACAATAGGACGAAAAAAGTCAGTAGCGAAAAACAAAGAAGAGCAGGTGGATATGGTGTGACCTTGCTGATCCACATTGTCTGTTTATTCAAGTAGACACTGAAGCAATACAGTTCCCATTACTTAAACCAACAACCTAAAACCTTGGCTAGAGTTACTTTATTTTATGTCACTTCTTTTTCTGTCACAGATGCTTGGCTTCAAGGTTGGTGTAGACAGTTTAAAAAGGCCTGCAAACTAACAACTTAGTGAGTATTGGTCTCAGAGACTATATATTTGTATCATGTTTAAGTCCAAATAACTTAGGGAATTCTTTTGATTACAATAAAAAGAGAAAACCTAATCTAATGTAAGAATTCTGTTTAAATAACTTCTCCATACTTCTCATTCACATAATAATTATCTGACAGATATATTTGAGTATCTTATCAACCACCACTTATTTTTTGGTATTTTGCCGTAGCTTTTAGCTTCACATTTTGTAGTTGGACTTGAAATCCAAATAGTATTCCAATCTGCAAGTAATTTAGAAGCTCCAAGTGCGGTTAGAAAATGGATTGCTTGATTATTCCTGCCTAATATACTTTTTTTTTCTCTCACAGTTGTTTGGTCTTGGTGTGGCAAATATTTGTGGATCTTTCTTCTCCTCATATCCTTCAACAGGTGAGATGTACTATGCTTGCCAAGCACATTTGTCTGAAATGCCATATTGTCTTGTTTCTGTTGGATGAAATTTCAGAAATTTGTACAGGTTCTTTTTCTAGGTCAGCTGTGAATAATGAGAGTGGTGCCCGAACTGGGTTATCTGGAATTGTGATGGGAATTATAATGTCGTGTGCTCTTTTATTTATGACACCACTTTTCACTGACATTCCTCAGGTATGTCAGTTTCATAAAGCTACCTCTATCATCTGTACGGTTGTTTACATTTTACAAAAAGAACACCAAAAAATGTATTTCAGCTGATGCATGGGCAATATAACAATGAGTGAATAACATTGTTAAGGTTTTCACCCAAGATAATTTGATTTGAATAATCAGTTCATTTGTATATTCTTTTTCTGACTGTGCACACATGATTGTTCCTGCTTTTGATAATAGAATCGAGCATAAAACAATCTGGCTTATTTTCTTTCTTCTATTTTTTTGACAAATTGTTGGGATTTGATCCACTTCATTGCTTTGTCCCTAGGGAAAAGTCAAAATTTTCAAGGTCATGGTTCTAAGCTTGTCCCTGATCTGTCTAAAGCTGTTGGCATCCTTAGAGAATTAATGACTGATATGCTGAACATAATGATGATTTTACTTCACCAAGTGACCTTTTCCAATTCTTATATCATTTTAAATGATTTTATATTGTCAATCTCAAAATTTTCCTTTAGAGGATAATAGGTAGTTCTCATGTTTGATAACTGTTGAAATTTCTGCAGCATCTGTCTTAAGTTGACTCTTGCAATGCATTATTGGTTTCTCACTTTCCATCAGTGAATATTCTTGCTTACCAT
Source organism: Zingiber officinale (assembly GCF_018446385.1). Lineage (NCBI taxonomy): Eukaryota > Viridiplantae > Streptophyta > Magnoliopsida > Zingiberales > Zingiberaceae > Zingiber > Zingiber officinale. The sequence goes on along the minus strand of NC_055996.1, from coordinate 3,711,283 downwards.
AGCCTTTTGTCTTTATTTTTCAGTGTGCTCTAGCTGCCATCGTGATATCTGCTGTCATGGGACTAGTAAGAATAATGTTCTTGTATTTCTTGTGGTCAATGGTCATTGTGCTCTTTTACTTTACTCTTTAGGTCATTTATCTGTAATGAAAATTATGTGAACTTGTTGGTAATAGTCTTATGCCTTTTCAACATATGATCAGCTTTTTGACTATTGTTACTATCACATTCTAGATTCAGGATCAGCTCCATATTCCACTATATTCTTCATATAAGAAGTCCTAATTTAATTGAATAGAAGAATATTTCCAGATGAGAACAGATGACTAGTGATCCTGTCTGAAGGCTAGGGAGATGGCGCGCTGCCTTAGGTGGATGATCTGTTGACTAGCGGAGGACTTCTTTAACCGGCGATGGAGCTCCTCAACGATCCTGCGCACAATCCGACAATCCAGCAAAGCGTTAGTGACCAAAGACTAGAGAAGGGGGCCTGGCAAGGCCCTCCGACGCTCAATCCAACACGTTTTTCGGCAAGTGGACGAAGAAGAAGAACAATAGAGGATACGCGCAATAGTAAGGTTTAGAAGATGCTAATTGCGTACCTTGCTAACGGAGAAGACCCCCTTTATATATCACCTCTCATAACCTTCGTGATCATGAGGTGGCTTCTTACGTTAGAGTTTGTTAGGTTGTTCTTCACAGAGTCTCCGAGAATCTTTTTTCTATCCACAGATATACCTCTTTTGTCGTTTATAGCTTAAACCTTCTATGAAGTCGTTGAAGGAGGATGGTGTTATAAATGGATCACTAATTGGAAACAGGATGACCTCTGAAGGAGGTTCCAAAGGAATATAAACCTTCTATGAAGTTGTTGAAGGAGGATGTTGTTATAAATTGATCACAAATGGGAAACAGGATGACTTCCGAAGGAGGTTCCAAAGGAATATTCCCCGAGAATTCTGACAGGTTGTTAGAATGTTGTCTGCTGAATATATCTCGGTTGATCCATAAGGTCGGTCGGCTGTATTGCTTGCCATTGTATCAATATGTTCTGTCATATGTTAAATACTGCCAAGATCTATTCAGAGATTAATATAGTGCCCACGATATGCCAAAGATCCATTTAAGGAGTCATATGATAAATCATGTATGTTAGAGCTTTATTTTAGGGACAATATGACATCAAGTAACTTAAATTCGGTCGCCCTTTGCCCGGCTGACCATATATGTAGAGTTTCCTATGGATAAGTGTTTTTAAGCCCGCCCGGTCTTTACCGACCGAGCATACACAGAAAGCCTTATGCTCGATCGACCTTTGCCAGGCCGACCATATATGTAGAGTTTCCTAAAGATAAGTGTCTTTAAGCCCGCCCAGTCTTTGCCCGGCCGAGCGTACACAAAGAGTCTTATGCTCGACCGACCTTTATCTGGCCGATCTAGTATAAAGAGGTTTATGAGGCAAAGTGTCTTTAAGTCTACCTAGCCTTAGCCCGGCCGGGCGTACACAGAAAGTGTTATGCTCGACCGATCTTTATTCAGCCGATCTAGTATAAAGAGGTTTATGAGGCTAAGGTCTTTAAGCCTGCCCGGTATTTGCCCGGTCGGGTGTACACATAGAACCTTATGTTCGACTGACCTTTATCCGACCGATCTAGTATAAAGAGGTTTATAAGGCTAAGTGTCTTTAAACCCGCCCGATCTTTGCTCGGCCGGGTGTACACAGAGAGCCTTATGCTTGACCGATCTTTATCCGACCGATCGTATATTAAGAGCTTTATGAGGCTAAGTGTCTTTAAGCCCGCCCGGTCTTTGCCCGGTCGGGTGTACACAGAGAGACTTATTCTCGACTGACCTTTATCTGGCTGATCGTATATTAAGAGCTTTATAAGGCTAAGTGTCTTTAAGCCCGTCCGATCTTTGTTCGGCCGGAGGTACACAGAGAGACTTATGCTCGACCGACCTTTATCCGGCCGATCTAGTATAAAGAGGTTTTAGAAGGCTTGAGTGTTTAGAGCCTGGTCAGCCTTTCATCTGGACAAGCTCCCTTGAACTCGATCGACTACTTGACTGACCGGGTACATTATTTCTTAACTTTCAGAGTAAAATACTAGTCCTTATATCCTACCGGCTTTATGGTCGGTCATCCCTATTCGAGCGTTCTGCTTCAGAGCCACTCGGGCAAGACCCGAGAGTTTTAATGCTGGGTGATCAATAGAACCAAGTACATAATGCTCCTCTACCTTGACTTTGACCGCCACATCACCTTGACTCTGACTGCCACGTCATCTTCTGGATCCGCTCATTATAACCCGTATCAACTAGCAACACTTTGTGGCAGATTGTGATGCATTTATTGATATTTGCTGGTATTTATGTTGCTAGACTACATTTTTTTCTTTAAACCTTCCTGTATCATGGATGCTTACCAACCAAAACTTGTATTGCATTAGGTTCCAATAAGTAGTGGTTTGCTGATTACAAACTTAAGGCTTTAAACCACACTAGAGTGAGTTAATTTTGATGAATATTGTCTCTAGTGGTTCTTTTTATGGCCTATTGAAATCTTGTATGCTCCACCATGTTGGAATAATGTTGTTCCAATGGCAGTTTGTCTAACTGCCGTTCTGAGTCATCTATAACAATTTATGCATGCTTGATACAGACATAATTCTTAGCAGTCTATCTCCACCTTCAGTATTCATTTCATGCTTAGATTTATAATGAAGTATTCAGATGTCTCTTTTATATTTTCCTTTTTAGGTGGATTATGAAGAAGCTATTTTCTTGTGGTGTGTAGATAAGAAAGATTTTACTCTCTGGACGATTACATTCATTATAACATTATTCTTTAGCATTGAGATTGGTGTTCTTTTGGGGGTGAGTATTATTATATTTTTTTTCCAATTGTCCAAGCATAGGCAAACCTGATACCAGCTTTAAACTCTGGTTTATTTAGATACAAATCTCATGTTTTAGCTTTTATACAGTTAGAATGATATGGGTGGTCCATTACAATGTATTTACCTGATTTCATGATAACTATTGATGCTTATTGTCATTTAAGAATATATTGCAACTTCTATGACATCTACTTTTTGAACCATGCATGTGAGTATGGGTGAAATCAATTTATTTCATGTCAAATAATGGTCTTTGCACATCTAATCATTGAATCATTTCCGTAGCACAGACTGAAACTCCAATCATGTCTCATAGAATGGAAGGTAACACCCTATTCATTAAGTACACCTACAGGGTTTTAAGTTACATTATGTGTCTAACCCCTGATAATGGTCCATCCATAAAAAGAATACTTCAGTCTAGTTGTGGAGCTAACATTGTTTATCGGCTTGCAAATTCACCAATGCTATAAGAGAATTAGTACCAAATAGAAATTTGTATTCTACATCATCTGAAAGAGTAACTACACAATTACTTGCATAATGTTAGCAAAAATCTGTATTCTACATCATCTGAAAGATTTACAGTTGGTTTGTTCCAAACAAAAATTTGTCTTATTTGTGGACTCAACGAGAGATTCTCTGGTTCTATCATAAATGACAATCAATTTGCTATGCTCTTTGTTAACCTCTAAAATATTGTTTGACCAAAATTGACTAAATGTGGCTGGTGATATTATTCATCTTATCCTAAATTTCAATCTACTTTCTAACTTTTATTTATTCCTTGTCCTGAAATGATAGACGTGCACGCATGCTGATTTCTGTCAATAGTCCTCTAAGTACTTGCTAAATGTCAATGGGTTCTCTACTACTTTCTTTATGAGCATGCATCTTAAAACTTAAATATTGCATCACCATATGCTTCATATTAGTGCATTCAACACAAAAGAACTCTGAAATAGGCCTATTGAGTGCAGATGTTCTTTTTGTAGGTTGGTTTCTCACTTGCATTTGTCATCTATGAATCAGCAAATCCCCACATTGGTAAAGTTTTATTTTTCAATTAATTACTGGTGCTTCTGTTTATTGAGGCCCTGTTGTCTGCTTATACATCCTACTTTGCAAGAAACTAGTTCTCTATTAGTTTCTATTAGGATCTTTTGATTATCTCCTTGCTACTGGAGAATCAAACAATTATGTAAAACGCATACTGGTTTGGTATCAGTTTGATCGCAGTACACAAGAATAACTTTTTTTCATTTACAACTGCTTGTTTCAGTGTATATTCCCAAGTTACATGGATACTGATCAGCCTCTAAATTATGCTTTGGAATTAACCAGATTGATATAGTTATGAGCACAAGAAATGTACTTTAGTTGTTTCTACAACATCTTGTCCATAATCTCTTATTGGGTAGTTGCTTAGCAGAGTAGTAATCTTCTTGTGTATGTTTTTTTTATGAATAAGCTTATATGAAGGTTTTATTGTATCACACCAGATTATATCGCGCTTAAACCTTGTCTTGCTCTGTATTAAGGTTTAATTAAACATAAGTATGACTGCAAACATGATTTTAAACTAGTCATCCATATAAGCATTAATTAACAAGTAGCTGCAAGTACCTGTACCTAATATGTAGATGTATTTCATTTCAGCTGTCCTGGGGCGTCTTCCCGGAACCACTCTATATAGAAATGTTGTACAATACCCTGAAGCACACACGTACAATGGAATTGTGGTTATCCGAATTGACGCACCAATCTATTTTGCAAACATAAGTTGCATTAAAGACAGGTGAGATCCTGTTTCTTTCAGATCTAGAAGAGTAGGAAATGTCAACTTCAGTAAGGACTTAGCCTTCCATTTTCCATTGCCCGGGTCTTGCTAAGAATTTTAATACAGTTTTTATTATCATTCGAACTTTTGTCAGATTACGCGAATATGAGCTAAATGTCGACAGTAGCACAAAACGTGGATTAGATGTTGGACGAATATATTTCATTATCCTTGAAATGTCACGTAAGAACTCTCACTTGTACACGAACTGTTTGTCTTTAGTGTGAGCATTTAATTGTAGTATTAGTGGTGAATATTCAGTTAAAATCGAACCGAATTAACTAAACCGGACTAATTTTTTTTGAACAACTGAATTGATTGAATTTTTCATAAAAAACTGAACAAACCAAACCAATAAAATATCGGTTAATAAAATCGAATTAACATTTATCGATTTTTCTAATTAGGGTCTAAAGAATAAACCGAACTGAATTTTAAAATTCGATCGGTTCGATCTATTTGTTCGGTTTAATTAAATTTTTGCTCACTCCTAATAGTATATACTTTAATTTATTATTCATAATTGTCAATCCGATGTTAATCTATACAGTTTTTTTTTTCACAATGTGCAGATTATCAACTTGTTTATCTTTAATCTGTAAATTAGATTTGTACTAGAACTTAAACATCTAGGAACAATAACCAGAGGACTTCTGTCTTCCCAACCAAACGATTTTATATGTGCGAACATTTTTTTTCCTATTCCATTGAGGTCATTGAATAACTTTAACTCCCCCCATTGATCCTGAACTCTACATGTCTTGAGAATGTGATATAATTGATCAAAATATACTCATGGATAAAAATGTACTCATGTTTCTTACTTTGACATTTGAAACACTTTTAAGTTGTTTTTTCATAGTAATATAGATGTGGTTCATTGTCTATGACTTTATGGCACATGAGGAAGGGGAAAATGTGAGTTCACATGCCTCTGTCAACTACCATCATCTCAAAAACCATAACCATAAACCTTTGCAGCTGTTGCATACATCGACTCGAGTGCAGTTCAAGCTCTGAAGGATTTGCACCAGGAGTACAAACCAAGAGGCATCCAGGTTACTAAATGATATCATAATTTGGTGTTAGAACATCCTCTGTATAACCACAAGCGTTCATTCAGTATTTGAGCTTGCCTTTTCAGATTGCCATTGCCAATCCGAACCAAGGAGTTCATCTTCTACTGTCGCGGGCTGGAGTCATAGACCTGATTGGCGCGGAATGGTTCTTTGTGAGAGTGCACGATGCCGTGCAGGTTTGCCTTCGGCACGTACAGAACATGAATCCATCCTCGCCCAAAGTTTCAGACAACACTGCCTCGAAACCAAAGAGACAGTTCAGCTTCCTACAGAGCCTATGGAATCGTCAACGAGACTCAGATGGCACCACTCCAGCGGAAGAACCTCTATTGCCACACAATGAAGTTGTCCAAGTGTAAATTGGAAGTAGTCACATTATACATGATTGCTCAGTGTTCATTCCCCTTATTATTATTTTTTCTCCTGAACTACTATTTTCTTTGCTCAGTAGATTGAGCATCTTATTTTATTTTGTATACAGAAATGTAATCATGATTGATTTTGTTATACTATCTAATAAAAATGGGATTGAGTTCTATCTGTCTGGGATCATGAATGTGTAGGATGCTAATTGATGAGTGAAAAAAATGCAATAAAAATTAAACAAATCAATATACACACCTTGCATAAAAGCCTCTTAATCTATCATGAACTCTTCTCTCAACGTGGATTGAGAAATAATTAAAAGAAAATTCACTTACAGCATTTAAATATGAAAAGCTTGAGAAGAAAATCTCTCTCTATAAGCAACATAATAAATATTACACAACCTCAAAATCCACCTCAAGATCTTCCTTAGGCTCCTGGACAAGGCCATGGAGATATGTATCTCTATATCCACCTGTGGTTCGCTTTCAATAGCAGAATCTGGTGCAAAATTCTATAGCCATCTCGAAATCTAGCCCAAATCTCCTTCAAAACTGCACCAAAATAATTTAAATTTTTTAGAGTTTTGAATCAGCTTCAGGCAACCCTGGACTCACAGTATATCTGTTATCTGCAGCACACAATTGAGCTTCAAGTTTAAATCGAAATACGTGTCTGGTATTGTTCTTCAGTGTCCAAGAATGTAGCTAAAACCATATAAATCTCATCAGTCTTTGCATGCTTCCTGTCTCCAGTAAAGAACACATGAACCTGGTCCCTGATCTCAATCCAGCTACAACCAGGAATCCTCTTCATTCCTTTCTCCTTCATCTCTCTCCTGATCATCGACACTCTCTTCCAATTCCCTGCAGCTGAGTAGAGATTGGATAGCAAAACATAGGATGATATATCCTTCGGATTCAGTGCGAGAATCCGGCTCGCAATCGACTCCACAGCCTCTGTGTTTGGATGCAAATGAGTCCCCCCGAGCAAGGCCTTCCAAAACCCGATTCCTGGCTCAAAAGGCAGTTCCTCGAGGAACCTCTCTGCTTCTTCAAATCTTCCAGACCGAGCTAGCAAATCCACCACACAAGCATAATGCTCCATTGTCAGTGTCTCTGGCTGCTCAGATTTCACAGAATTGAAGCAAGCGAATCCTTCTTCCACTAAGCCTGCATGGCTGCAACCAAACAACAAGCCAAGAAGAGTGATACCGTTCGGCTTTAACCCCGATCGCCGCATTCTATTGTAGAATTCTACGGCTTCCTTGCCTCTTCCATTTTGCCCGAACCCGCAAATCATAGCATTCCAAGAAACTTGATTTCTCTCCTCATGGCTCTCAAATGCTGAAACACTGTCTTCCAAACACCCACATTTGGAATAGAAGCTAATCAATGAATTTGACACAAAAACATCAAGCTGGCCCAAGTATTTGACAGAGGAAGCATGAAAGCTTCTGCCCATCCCCAGCGCTCCCATGTTTGCTGCCGCAGTAAGAAGACAGGGGTAGGTGGACTGGTTAGGCCTGAAACCTTCCCGCAACATGGTCAGGAATAGATTGACCGCTTCCTCATTGAGGCCAACTTGACTACAGCCTCCGATCACTGCATTCCATGCGACAATATTTCTCTCAGGCATTTCCTCGAACAGCCGCATTGCGTCATGGAACCTGTCATTCTTAAGGTACCCGCTCAAGAGTGCGGTGTACGAGACGACATTTGGTTCCTGGATGTCTTCGTGCGCGATCTGCGCTTCTTGAATCATAGCCAATTTGACGTAGAGGTCGACGAGGGAGCTGCCGACGAATACATTAGAACGGAGACCTAACTTTACCGCAGATGCATGGAGCTGCTTGCCGAGGTCGAGATCACCAAGGGCGGTGGAGGAGCGCAGCGCCGTGCCGAAGGTGAATTCGTTGGGCCTGATGCCGAGAGAAAGAACGCCAGGGAGGAGCAAAATGGCATCGCGGTGGCGGCCCCGGCGGGCGAATGCGCCCAAAAGGGAGGTCGCCGAGACAACGTCCCAGTGGGGCGTTTCGTCGAACAGCTTGCGGGCACAGTGAAAGGCGGAGCAGTCACAGTACTCGTGGGCGAGATTGGATTCTGGCGACGGGACGCCGGCTTTGAGGAGCTTGGCGTGAGCTCTCTGTGCGAGGAGGAATAGAGAAAATTTCATTACAACTCCTTTAAACTTTTAAAATTGCCTAGAAAAGCATCAAAACACTCCCCATTATTTATTAACCTTTTTGCTATACGTGGCAAAATGAAAACGATCGGGCCAGACACGGTCCGGCCCATTCGGCCCATTTAGATAGCACGCTGAGTTTAATAGAAATATAGAGTATGCCATGAATATTTGGAAGTAACAGATAATTTAACCATTTTTTCTCGGTTTAAACTTTCTTCATTTTACGATGCTTCCCCAGCTTGGAACGCCTTTGCTTAAGTAAGTGCAGATACAGCTTCAACCATAAAAATGGATAGAAGATTAACACAACCTGCCACAGATTAATAAACCATTGTCAAAGTCTCGCAATTAGGAGCAAGTTATGAAGTAAGAGCACACAAAGTTACGTGTACCAGAACAAAATAGTAGTAGCTGATGGCGAGCTTGCTAAAGAATTTAGCATAAAGGTTTCTCTCCTTGATAAATGGTAGTGCTTGGTACATAAGCCACACTGTAACGGACAAGAGTATCAGAAGAAAGACTGTATTCTTTAATCTGAATCAATATGGATAATGTACTTCTCATTCTTACTTTCACCGGGAGCAAGTCCAATGGGGTACAGAACGATAAAAGCAGTGTACCTGAGATAACCAGCAAAAAAAAAACTGCTTTAAGTAACCATGATTTTTTACAGTTTTTTACACTCACATCTAGAAGCTAGATGATGGGCCTAATGTATTGGTTTATTGATTGAGAACTAGAGTTTAAACAATGGTCAGATGATTCAAACCTATATGTCAGTCAAGCAAGTTGTCCCGAATCAGGTAGTGACAATTGGCATCCAGCAAGTGTTGCTAGATGCACAAGCACTTCAAGAGGCCAAGGTTCTGATTTCCAAACTATTCTCTAACTGGAATCGAGCAAGATGCTCGGTTCTAAAAAAATGAAAAATATCATCACACGATCTAAACACACCTCTTTTCACTTGGCAACTTTTCTGAATCGTGTGATCATGCAAAATGTTTATGTATAAAAACCTATTGGTATGTGGAGTCTAATTGTTGCATTATGTAGTTTCATTGATTACGAATACAGAAGCCATGAGATGCAAGAACTCCAAACCACACCTAAATGCCTCGTAGTTCACAAAAAGGTTATTGATTAATATAGTTTGCAAATCAAATTAAGTGTACGGTTGTCAAAAGACATGCTGAAAACAGAAAGTACACTGGTCTGATGCCTTCCATAAATATATCTACCATATGAAGCAGGTCTTTGCATACGTTTTTAAGTTGTTCATATGGAACTCCAATAAAAAGGCAATGCAATCTCTAAAATGGCAATTTCCAGCCCTTACATTTCTCAGACTGAATCTAGGTTAGAAAACTTGCATCACTGTTTGAGTTCACACCATATACAGTCACTGCTGAGAAGATTTCTTCTCTTTGCGAAGAAGACTTTCCTACTCTACTCATACGTAATCACATAAATGAACTTACTAATATAAAATTGGTGAATTTAATAGCTGATCACACGGTTGCATATGGATGGTTAGAATTGATATCTTCACTATTCACTACAATAATTGAAGTACTAGCTTTGCCTTCTCTATTCTTGACAAATAATGATAGCTCGCTTCACTCAGACATTTTTTTTAATTTCAATTCAACTCTCTTGGCAGTTGAGAAACTGACATCCATTGTTGATATCCCACTTTAGAATTCTAAAGCAGTTATCCTTTGGAATCATAATACTATGGATAATTTCATGGAACAATTAACAGAAGTTGTTTAAGAAATCATGTTTGAACCAGTTTATGAGAGTTTGGGAAAAAGCATTAGGATAATATGATCAATCCCATTGTTATATTTAACTCGAGAATCCAGTATACAATGATTATTAGAAAACGGGACTAATCCTACATTAGGTAAAGCTAATGTAAAAAAAAGGCAAAGTTAGGATACTTTACTTATACAAGAATATATATACAAAAATCATTTTTGAGATATGGATTTTAGCTCACACATGAATTTTAAAAAAAATTAAAAGAAGTATCAAGCAGAAAACAAACCTGAGGTAGGTTAGCCATGACAGAGAAATTCCAATGCAACTCAAAGCATAATGCGGGTATCTTATTGCCTGAAAATAAGTGAAGGACGGCAATGGAACTCAAGCATATCAAACAAAAATGCTTCTACTTCACAAAAACTAATTTCTAAACTGCCGATGAAAATAACCTTGTCATATCAACAAAAAGCATAAAAACTCGAGGTCAACATGATAGATCACTATGATCACCTCTGACATGCTCCACGCTAGAAAGGTTATGAAAACTGATGGGAGATGTTGAACCTGCAGCAAAACATATACAAGCCTGAACTTTCCTTGCATACTTTAATGTCTCAATAAAAATGCTTCATGTCAGCAATTGAAGCTTGGGCAAATTAGAATATTGCCTCCGGAATTTGGCGAATAATGGCCAACAAGAAATGGGTCCTCCCTCCCCATTGCATCAGCGCAAGCATAGCCCCACTGGGAACCAAGCCTGATCAACCCAAGAGCAAAAAGTTCACACATTTAAGAGAAAGAATAATGCGAGATAACAAATGAACTCGCCGAAAGCGGCATGAAGGACTTCGACGAAGGCGATCGTCTGCAAGAAACCTGCAAAGAACGCCCCAATTAATGGAAGAAGAAAACGCGGTGATGTTAGTGAGTCAAAACAACCAAACGAAGCGAGAAACACAACAATATCTCACATATAAGGTCTCCGGCGGACACATATGCTCCATGAATGGTCTTATCCGAGACGAAGCTGCTGAGGACCCGGCCGAGGGCGAGCGCCCTGCGAGAGAAGAGCGATGTGAGATTGCTAGATCTGGGTGGAGAAGCGGGAAGACGAATGGAGAAGGCGAGAGGACCATCCGAGGGATTGGAGGCAATTGTAGGCGAGTAGATAGATCGTCAAAGGGCGAGCCATGACCACGCTTCACAGACCCAAAACTCAATCCTGACACGGAACTGGCTGGTTACGGGACAAAGAAAGACGACGAGGAAGAGGATTGTCGGGTCGAAATAAGATGAGATCCGGATCCGAACGCATCAGACCTCTTAGAGCATCTACAATGGCATTAAGGCGTGACACGTTAATGGCAATAGGGATGACAATGGGTCAGTTTCAGGTCGGATTTTATATCTGAATATATCTATACCTATTAAATGATCGGATATTTTGATATATGTAGATATATTATTTAATCGGATATTCAGGTCGGGTATCAAATATTGATAGTCCTTCCATACCCTCCTCCATTCGGGTCGGATGTCGGATCCTCCATCGGATTTGGATGAAATTATCATCCCTAAATGGTAATATATTATTATATATATATAATTTTTCAATGCTGCAACTATTTTAATGCGTTCAATTCGTTGAACGCGCTAATACTACATTATGTGAACAGTACAGCCACGTAATGCTACAGTACATAAACAATACAGTCCAATAGATATTAACGCTGAAGCTTTAACAACGTTGCACATGCTCTAAGTAAAATTCGTTAACAAATAATAACTATCTCATTCTGAGCGAAATAGAAACTCTAAGACTGAAACTATGGATAGCATAATCTTAGTTACAAGTTTGAGTGAGTTTCCACTCTGATCTACAACGATTAACTTGACAACTTAGATGAAGAAGCAACAATAAGCAGCACATTATCCACTAAAAAAGAAAGAAAGAAAGAAAGAAACAACAGGAAAACTATCCTTACAGTGTAATTTTACAGATTTCCTTTTGTCGCTACAGAAATTACGAATAAAGGAAATCTGCGAGAATCAAACGCCTATGGCTACTACCTGTTCAAGTCAATATAATATCACTAGGTCCAAGGTGATGAGGGCGAATGCAAACTCGAACTTCATGCTCTTCGGGTCCAACAGGGTGCTTTGGAACCATAATCTCGAGCAAAGCACTAGCCTCGTCATAGCATGCTTCCAGCTTTGCATCTTCAGGAATTCGCGTGGGCAATGTTATTTCCCTTACAAATTCCCCTGGAGGGCAATGCTCAGGGGAGGGATCAGTCAGTTTGAAGGTCCTGTCAAGCCTTTTTATAAATGGCATCCGGGCTGTACTGGCACATATTATCTTCAGTATACCGTGCATGAGATGGTTCCTCCAAGAAAGCTTCACGCTATGTTGATCGGCAAATGACAAACTCACCATTATCAAATATCCCTCATCATCTTCATATATTGTCTTTGCGGCAGTCACAGGGCCGTGCGCACGCCTCATCACACCAGTAAATTCATTCGACCATGAGGGCGCAATCTGTTGCATGTTCATATCCTGGCCTTTCTCAGCATGTGAGTTTGAAGGAAAACACGCATCCTCCTCCATTCCACAGGCAAAAAAGTCGTTCTTACGCTTGCGGCAAATAGGCGAAAGGTCTACCACATCACCATCAGAATGATTGATCTGTGAAGACAAATTCAAATTTGAGCCATTCGGCAACTTCTTGGGATAGGGATGCGGAGAGCTCTTTGGTAGAGAAAGAGGTCTCTCGAGCTTAAATTCATTGGTCTGCAAGTTCCTCCATTCCTCAAAGTCACTGGCCTCAGGCGGGATTGAGAAATTAAACTCTTTGCCCGTGAGTTCCATCCACTTCTTTCTGTCCACGTCGCATACAACCATCAAATTGGGCGAAGATACAACCTCAACTCCATGGACACATTGAGGGTTTGACAGTCCCCTGTAATGCTTACGCTGCATCCTATGTGATCGAACAAAACCCCTATCCACACTAAAAGGGAACTGAGGTTCACCAAGACGGGAATGCCCATTCATATAACTCCGCAGTTGCATCTTCCCGAGTGCATTCTCCGGCCTCTCTTTGAATGCCCACATGTACATGTTCTCCATGTCATGCTGGACCAAGAATACATCATGGCAAACATCAGACTTATCAAAGCCATTTACTCCCTTGGCATCCCATGTGACCTTCCCCTTGGATTTCTCTGAAAGCATGGGCTTGAAATAGAAGCTAAAGAAAAACCAAGCACCCCAGATACTGTCCTCTCGCTTGGTGCACTTGCGGGTGGTTGTGCCCTTGGGTACATGGATCGTTGTTTCTACATCAAAAATCTGCGACCCAAGGCCAACGTCAAAGATGTCACTAGGGTCTGAGTTCCATGATTGTTGGGAAGGAGATCTCTCAGCATAAAGTGGAAGATTAATGTCAGGAGCACCGGAAAATACATTCTGATTGTGTTGGATCAAGAGCACATTATGATGGCGTTCCATCAAGAGCTCACGATCAGAATCATCATAGGAGAAAGAGGGCACCAGACCACCGGATGGGTCCATTGACAAAAGAGTGGAGGGTTGATGGTTCTCAATGGATAAAGCAGTTAGAAGATCTTCTCCCATCCCTTTTCTCCCCCTTTTCCTATTTACTGTCTTTTTATTCAGTGAGCTCTGCAATCACCTGCTCCTCCTGTTATCTGATGGGTGGGTTTCGAGTTCCTCCGCAGTCAATGAATGCATCCCACAAAAGAGACCTACAGATCCATTCCATATATTCCGCCACCAATTCCAATGTCACCTAGATGATGCAAAGAACCCCAACGCTGGTAAAATGTAGCCTGCATATGAGGGGAAAAAACACAAATTTGTCTCACAAAATTGTTAGAAATAGAATGAAATGTTCAAATGCATATAAAACAAATGTTAAAAACTATCGATTTCGTCCAATCAAACCAAAGATAAGCCGCTGAAAGCAAATCAACCTCTTTCCAAAGTAAAATAAAAAGAGCTCGAAACATGAACAGATGCAACGGTATATCCAAAAAGATCAGGAGCGCAAAAAAAAGCCATCAAGAATTTTCTTCAGATGAACAGATGCAACGGTATATCCAAAATGTAGCCTGCATATGAGGAAAAAAACATAAATTTGTCTCACAAAATCGTTAGAATTAGAATGTAATGTTGAAATGCATATAAAAAAAATGTTAAAAACTATCGATTTCGTCCAATCAAACCAAATATACGCTGAAAGCAAATCAACCTCTTTCTGAAGTAAAAAAAGAGCCCGAAACATGAACAGATGCAACGGTATATCCAAAAAGATCAGGAACGCATAAAAGCCATCAAGAATTTTCTTCAGATGAATCATCGATTTTATTTTCTCAGAACAAGATAGGGCGGAAAAGGGAAGAAAAAAAGCGTACCGCTAGGCATGACCACAAGATCACCTTCGGGATCGAAAATACGATTGCTACGGTTCCAATTCGAAGAATATGAAGCCCCTCGTGAGCCTCAAATCCACCATTGCTCTCGATTTTGGGCTTCCGTTGGAGGCGTCAACGGATTTGGAAAGCGAGAAAAAGAGGGGAACGATGGAGAAAGGGCGGCGTCAGAAGGCGGACCGAACCGCGCCCTTCTTAGTCGGAAACTTTCGACCAAATTCGGCACTTCTAACAGAAATACGTAAAATACGAGGGGTTATATGACAAAAACAGAAGGATCGCTTTTGGGAAAAAATTAAAAAACAAAAGAAACCTTCTTTATTTTCATCGAAAAGACTGTCTTTCCAAAAATATAGTTTCCTTTTTTATTCTTAAAATATCCTTGTTTAAGTACTTCTATATTAATTAAAATTATTCAAATATTAATAAAAAATTATTTTAATTTGATAAAACTAACTAAATATTATTTTAGAACATTTCTAATAAAAAAAATTACAACAATATTAATAAAACTATTTTTAAGATGAAAAAATAAAATGGAATAATTTTTTAATATTTTAAAATTAAAATTTCCACACCCTTTATTTTTTTATTTTTTCTTCAGTTTGATTGCTAAAATATCATATTCCATATCTCCCAACTAAACTTTTAGAATAATTCTTAATGGATAAAATTTTAAAGCATTTTATTTATTCACGAGTAAATTAGAATATGTCAAAGGCCACTTGTACAATCAAATAAACTTTTAAATTTAATCTATAAATTATTTAAACTATCAAAATTTATTTCTTATACAAATTTATTCAAATTAAAATCAACCTTTCAAATTATATGTTGTCAAATGATCTTAGATAAATATGTGTATATAATAGACTAATTATATAAACTATAAGAATTAAATTTTTAACAAAATTTACTCCAATCTATTAAATTTTGTTTAAAAGGAAAAAAAATATCTTTATATTTTAAAATAATATATAGATGGTGAGAACAATTCGTATGATTCTCACATTTAAAATAAATAATATAAATATTAGTTTGCGTGTATAATTAGGTTTCTCATATTAAAAATAATTGCAAAATACGTGGCTCTTATTCTAGAGACCAGGTCCCCTTATAGATCAAAGATAGTCCAACCTTAATTACGATATAATTTAATTATAATTAATTATGATTTTTTTAAATCATCGTCCCCATCATATTATAATTTAGATTGGAGCGGACGATTGAAAACCGCCGAACAGATTACTAGGGGGTGATATCTGATCGTCTATTCTGACTCAAATTATAATATGATGAGGATGATAAATCTAAAAAAAGATTATAATTATAATTAGAAATGATATGACCTAGGTGACCTTCTCTCCTTATTCTATGATTTTCAGCCATTCATGGTAATGGAAAACTCTATAATATATAAATAAATTTGGCATAAAATCAAAAGGGTCTCTTAATTATATATGTAGACAAAATAGTATTTTCCTTTAAAAAATTATTACAAGAATGTCTCGCCAATAATTTGATAGCTGAAATACCACTTTGTGATTTGGGGTATCAGTTATGAGCAGAGTAGAGTGCTCTTTTAGTATTTTTTGAAAAAGAATTGCCCTTTCGAGGATATAAATAATTAGGGACGCTATTTTAATTTTTTTACCAATAAATGTTTGAGTATGACAAATAACAAAGATACTGATTAAAAACAACTAAGATAAACTTTTAATCAAACTTTATTTGTATATTAATAAACTGGTCATGTATTCTTGATATTGAGTGTTAATAAGCCAAGTGCACTACTCTCAAACTTATTAATTTGAATTAATATTTATAAGCTCTTCAACAACAGGGCATATAGCCGTCCATTCTTAGTTGGGTTATGTTCATCATAATATAATTATCTTGTAGTTGTTATTATAGTACAAGATAATTATATTCATCTTAAATATTTAAAGATAAATCATAAAAAATTCATAGTTGTTCCAACTATTTATGGTTGGTGCTCCCATGCAACTGTTTCCATAGTTATAACTAGACATCCCGAAGTTAAATTTACGTACCGCGGAACTAATTTTCTCTAATGAAAAGATAATCTTAGAATATTGGCTCTAGATCGACGAGTCATTTATACTTTTAAATTTATCTTTGATTTTTAATAAAAAAATTTTATGGACTTGGAGCGAATACTTTTAGAATTAATCGATTTGTAAAGTTAATATCTGAATTATAAAAAAGAGCTATGATAGGTTGAAGGAAAAATCTTAATGAAATGTTTCAAGATAGACACATAAATTTATGACTCATCGTTTTATTTTTGTGAGCTCTATCATTTTATGTTTCCATCCTTGAATATTTCATTGAGATTCTTTACTTGAGCCTATCATTTTTTTTTTTTAAAAAAAAAGCTATTTGGGATTGACTACTTAAATTGAAAAAAAATTAGCTAAAAAGGTGAAAGAAAATATTTTGGTGGGAAGACAAGAGAAAAAAAAGAAGGTTGGGAAAGAAGATGAAAGATTTTGGTTGGAAAAACAGGAGAGCACAGAAGGAAGGTTGGGCAGAAGTTAAAGGAAAAATAATAGAGTTTGTTTTTATGATGATGAAAGATAAATATGTTTGTCCCCAGTGCTTTTTATCAATTTGTCTCGGGGTTAATACGGAGGAGGTAAATCATGGATGATTACTATCCTTTAAAATAATGATTAATACATAAGAGAGACATTTACCTTAATTTTATCGAGATTTAAATCTCATATCTCATGATGATAATATTTTATATATTAATTGTTAGACCATCTCGAAAGAAGAGTTTACCCTTATGGATGGGGAGGTGATACTTGATAGTGGAGGAACGAGATAAAAAGGAAAGCAGAGGTAAAAATGAGGCCGAAAGAAGATAGGAAAGAGAACGAGTGATCTTTTTTAATTTTTAGTTTTCAGTGTCTTTTGACATCCTACTCAATCAGTTTATGTTCCACTTGGCAACTTCATATGCATGGCTAATTCTTTTATTCCAAATTATGTTAACTTTGCATTATGTATTACAGATAATATCCTGTTCCTGCGTGCAAAGTAAACTTTCTGGCCATAGTGCGTTCCGGTTTGAAAATCTAACTACGATGATTCGATCACGCGGCAGAAATCCATTGCGATAAACTGATGATGTTGAGTTCTTCTCTTAAATTTCTTCCTTTTAACATCATGATTTTTTATAGTGAGTAATAAATATTAAAGGATTAATCGGGAGTTGTCCTAATTTATTCTTAGCTACGATGTTACTTTAAACAAAGTTAAAGTCTTACTTTTTACCATGTATTTTTTTAGTTATAGTAATTTATATCATGATTATCGTTACCTTCATAATTCGATCGGATGTATATATATTTCTCGACATATTACTTTTGATGAATATCTTTTTCCATTTATAGTTACTACCTCAGATCCTCCTTCATATAATCAAGACACTTATTTAATATCACCGGATAATATATTAGAATTCCCACATATGGATTCATCAGAACATGTTGAAAGTACACGGTGATGGTATCTTGGGTCATGTTCCATCTCCACAAATTCTTGTAGACTCAGCATCTAGTGGTGATCCACTCTTTAATTCTAATTCTCATCCATCTGACCACTCACCTCCGAGTAGCTCTGATGATGATACTCCTCGACGAATACTTCATCTAAGCGATATTTATACATGATGTCAACCCGTTTTCACTCGTTATCCTTTACCATGTGCTCCTATTGTTTCTTAAAATTTTATAAAAACTAATTTTGTAGAAATAATTTTGGAAAAGTAAAAAAACTTTAAGTTCCAAAAAAAATTCTAAGTTACAAAAAAAAAAAAATTGAGTAACTATTTAAAGTATTATTATAATTAAATGCTTTATTAGTTAATAAATTAAATATTTTATTTCATTAATTGACTTACAGGTTGTGGCGAGGCACTACACCTTCTTGGTTATTGGAGCAACAATCATTTTCTTGGTTAAGGAAATTTGAACATTTAATTTTCTCGCTGAAAGCGCTAAGTCTAATAAAAATTTAAGTTAGACAAGACTTTGAAACCCAATATAGGTTCCAGCCTATTGGATTAATTAAAATTTTTTTAGAAACATATTTTTTTGAAATGTTTCTAATTTGTCCCTTATGAAATCTAAGATGTCAGCTTAGTTTAATATAATTTTGAGTTCTAACATTCAAACATGCATGATTTTTCAAATTCTTTATTTCATTTTGTAAATTCTCATTTTCCAATTTTATTTTATCAAATTCTTCTAATGGACAAGATTTTGCCAGAATTAATTTTAACTCTTTAATTTCTTTTTCTATCTTGCAATAATTCTTTATAAATATTTTATAAACTTAAAAGACTTATCAGGAAGAAGAGATCGTACCTGACTTACCTTGTCGATCTCGTTATCTGTAGCTCCCCCTGAAGTGCCGGGTCGGCTTTCCGCCGATCGGGGAGATGATTCGCCTGGTCGGGCACCTATAGGGTGTTGACCACCATAACCTCCTGCCGGTCGACCCCACAGGATGTTGACCTCCTGCCAGTCGGCCCCATCCCCTTTACCACCGGATCACATGACTTCCCTTCAAGTCTAGTCGAAGGAGGCTGAAAGTCCAACTGACTAGACGAGTAGCCTGGTGAGGAATTGGTTGGTCGGGCAGCAGATGAGCTGGATCCCGCCAGCTCCCGTAGGACCGGCCTTTTCTCCTGGCCGGTGCTTCGTGCATTTGTACTTGGTCATTTTTGGCTGCTTTTCCTCACCAATGCCGAGGGGGCGCGGGTCGTTCGGTCACTGCTGACACCGTCCGCATCTCCTCGTGATACGTGCAGATTGCTTCCATTAAGGCCGAGCACGTGGCCATTAAATGTTGACCCGTGGGGGGACGCCACGTGTCGCCGGCGCAGTCGCCGCATGTCCGAGGTGACAGCTGCTGATGTGACATTTGGCGGTTTGAATTCAACGGCTAGATGTGCACTTTGATCCCTGTGCCCTAGATCGGACGGCTCAGCTGGGTCGTGCCCCCCTTTATAAAGCTCTGGCCTCGTCGTTTTTTCGGCGCTCTATTTCCGCTTCTCCCTTGTTTGCTCCGGTGACTTCGGTTGCCTCCAGTGCTCCGGCGACTTCGCTTACCTCCAGTGCTCCTGCGACTCTTAGCCTTCTTCTCCGGCGCTTCATTTTCTTGTAAACTCTGACTTCCGCTTCTTTTCCTTTGGCTGTCATCGCCCTTCGATATTCTGTCAATTATGTTTATCAAACTCGCTGTCAATCCTACCTTATCCTTCGATCGACTCCTTTAGCCAACCCCTTTGCCTGTGTTTTCCGACTATGGCCAGCTCCTCTCAACCAGTCGACCCGACCCCTGGTCCTTGGTACACCACCATGGAGACCAGGTTTGACGCGGACGACTCGACGCGTCTCATAAATGCTTTTGACCTTCCGCCCGACCACGAAATTGTCCTGGCCGGACAGTCCGATCGGCCACATAACCCGTCGACCAACACTATCTGTTTCTTTCGAGACCAGTTTATGGTCGGCCTTCGATTTCCCATCCACCCGTTCATTACCAAAGTTTGCAATTTCTTTCACATCCCGTTCGCCCAGCTTGTTCCCAATTCCTTCCGCTTGTTATGTGGTGTAGTTGTTGTTGACGAGTGACTCATATTTGGATGAAGGGATGTCATGGAAGAAAAATCTGTTAAGATTTTTCGTAATAAAATTCTGTTAAGATTTTATATAACAGAATTTTGTTATGTTTTTCATAACAAATTCTGTTACATTTTTACCGGGTCTGGGGGTTTAGCAGTATTTATAGGGATCATTGTAAACCCATTGTAGATCAGAAAACACAAGAATCATTAGATGTAATTCTCTTGTGTAGAAGAGAATTCTAATAAAGCTTCGGCCGTTTTGTGGAGTAGGCAAGTCGCCGAACCACGGTAACTCTTTTTCTTTCTCTTCTTCTTCTCATTCCTGGTGTTTGCTCTCTTTTGTGCGTCTTTGTCTTGTTGTTCCGCGCGATCTCTTTTCTCTCTTCCTCTTCTTCCGCGGTTCAGAAAGGTTGAGAGGTATTGCCCCCTCTTTGCACAACAATTGGTATCAGAGCTCCAGGTTTTTGGCAGATTTCTTCAACATGTCGGGGACGACTTCTGCGAAGTTTGATATGGTGAAGTTTAACGGAACCGGAAACTTTGGATTATGGCAGAGAAGGGTCAAGGACTTGTTGGTGCAACAAGGCATGGCGAAGGCGCTAGGAGAAAGAAAACCGGAAAGCATGGAGAAATCAGATTGGGAAGAACTTCAGGCGAAGGCAGTAGCAACAATCAGGCTTTGTCTTACGGATGACGTGATGTACCATGTCATGGACGAGGAGTCACCGGTGACAGTTTGGCAAAAGCTGGAAAGCCGGTACATGTCAAAATCATTGACAAACAAGCTGTATCTCAAGCAGAAATTATTCGGGCTGAAGATGACAGAAGGAACCGATCTGAGCCAGCACATCAACGTATTCAACCAGATTGTAAGTGATCTGAAGCGGATTGATGTGAAGATCGAAGACGAAGACAAGGCGCTGATGTTGTTGAATTCTCTACCTTCATCTCCTACGTACGAGAATTTGGTTACTACTTTGATGTGGGGTAAGGAAACTCTCAAATTGGAGGAGATCACAAGTGCATTGCTAGGTTTTCACCAAAGGAAGAAAACAAGCGATGAAATTTCTCAAGGAGAAGGACTTGTGGTAAATAGCAACCAAGAGCGTGGTAGGAGCAAATCTCGACATGGATATGACAACAACAACAAGACTCGTTCTAAGTCGAGAAGGAAGAAGGTGATCACGTGCTACAAATGTGGAGGTAAAGGTCATATCAAGAGAAATTGTCCAGAGATAAAGAAATATGTTGCAGAGAACAAAAGTAGTTCGGCAAAGTCTGCAAACATAGTTGAAGAAGAAAATTCAGAAAGCGGTGATGGAGATATGCTATCGGTTATGTCAAGTTCGGAGCAAGTGACGGATGCATGGATTTTAGACTCTGCATGTTCATATCACATGACTCCAAACAAGGATTGGTTTGACACCTATAGGGCGGTGGATTACGGTTCGGTGTTGATGGGAAGCGATGCATCATGCAAGGTTATCGGCATAGGGAATGTCGGAATCAAGATGTTTGATGGTGTGATCAGAACTTTATGTGATGTCGGATATATACCGAGCTAAGGAAGAACTTGATCTCACTAGGCACACTGGATGATATTGGTTGTAATTACAAATCGGTGAGCGGGGTGATGAAAGTCAGCAAGGGAGCTCTGACGGTAATGAAAGGACAAAAGGTAGCAGGAAACATCTACAAGTTGATAGGGACTACAGTTGTAGGTGGAGTCGCCTCAGTGGAGTCTGAATCTTGTGGCATATGCGGGTAGGACATATGGATGAACATGGGATGCTAGAACTTCACAAGAGAGATTTGTTGAAGGGTGTCAAGACGTGCAAGCTTGAATTCCGCAAATTCCGTGTTCTTGGGAAACAGAGCAAAGTGCAATTTAAGACGGCAACAAACAAGACGGAGGAGATTACGGACTACGTACATACGGATCTCTAGGGACCGGCCAGTGTAGGATCACGTGGAGGGCACTTGTATTTTGTGAGTTTTACTGATGATTTCTCACGAAAGGTATGGGTATACTTTATGCGTCACAAGTCAGAAACTTTTGCAAAGTTTAAATTGTGGAAAACTGAAGTAGAGAACCAGACCGGAAGGAAGATCAAATGCCTTAGGTCAGATAATGGGACTGAGTACACAGATTCAAAGTTTCAGGAATTCTGTGAGCAGCATGGGATAATGAGGCACTTCTCGGTTCGCAGGACACCTCAGCAGAATGGGGTAGCAGAAAGGTTGAGCAGGACAATCATTGAGAAGGCAAGATGTCTCAGGCTGAATGCAGGGCTTGCAAAGAATTTCTGGGCGGAAGCAGTTAACATGGCATGTTATCTCATTAATAGATCACCAAGAGCAGCACTAGAAGGCAAAGTATCAGAGGAAGTATGGACAGAGAATCAAGTAGATTACTCTCATCTTCGAGTTTTTGGATGTCCAGCCTATATGCATATATCTAGTGAGGAAAGATCAAAGCTGGATGCAAAGTCAAAGCAATGCATTTTTCTGGGCTATCAGAAAGGAGTTAAATGCTTCAAGCTTTGGGATCCTAAGGCAAACAAGGTGGTGATCAGCAAAGATGTGGTGTTTGACGAGAAAGCTATGTTACAACGTACTCAAGAAGAAGGAAAGGAAACACCACAAAGCAACAAAGAGAAAGATATTGTGCAAGTGGAGCTAGAGACTCATGACTTCGATGATTCTAGCTCAGAGCACATGGAGCATCGCACTATAGCTAGTGGTAGAACGAGACGAGTCGTAAAACCACCCACTAGATACGGATTCGAAGACTTGGTATCTTATGCACTTACCACTAGTAGCGGAGACCCTACATCTTTTCAGGAGGCAATACATAGCTCTGAGAAGGACAGGTGGACGGGTGCTATGGCAGAGGAGATGGAGTCGTTGCATAAAAACCAAACGTGGGATCTAGTGGAACTTCCTGAAGGAGAAAAAGCTATAGGGTGCAAGTGGATATTCAAGAAGAAAGAAGTAATGTCAGAGGGAGAAGAAGTGAAGTTTAAGGCTCGGTTGGTAGCAAAGGGGTATTCACAAAGAAAGGGGATTGACTATGAAGAAATTTTCTCTCCAGTGGTAAGACATACGTCAATTAGAGCGGTATTAGCTTTGGTGGCACATCACGATTTGTATTTGGAGCAAATGGATGTGAAGACGGCATTTCTTCATGGAAATTTGGAGGAGCAGATTTTTATGTCACAACATGAGGGATTTAGTCAGTCCGGACAAGAGCAGTTGGTTTATAAGTTGAAGAAATCGCTCTATGGACTGAAACAATCTCCTAGGCAATGGTACAAACGTTTTGATTCATACATGATTCAAAACGGATATAGGAGATGCGAGTATGACTGCTGCATATATGTGAAGGGCCTTGAAGATGAATCACTGATTTTCTTACTACTATACGTAGATGACATGCTCATTGTTGCGAAGAAGATGAGAGAGGTTGACAAATTGAAGAGGCTACTGAGCAAGGAATTTGACATGAAAGATTTGGGAGATGCCAAGAAGATTCTTGGGATGGAGATTCACAGGAATAGAGTTGCAGGGAGATTATGGTTGTCTCAACGTAGCTATGTGGAGAAGGTGTTGGATAGGTTCAACATGAAGAATGCAAAGTCGGTGAGCACACCCCTGGCGCATCACTTCAAGTTATCCAGTACACAGTGTCCAAAGACGAATGACGAGATCCAAGAGATGTCAAAGGTTCCTTATGCCGGTGCAGTTGGTTGTCCGATGTATGCCATAGTTTGCACGAGACCAGATTTGGCGCAAGCAGTTAGTATGGTAAGCAAGTTTCTCTCAAATCCTGGTCGACCACATTGGGATGCAGTGAAATGGATTTTCGGATACTTGAGAAATACAACTAATTATGGCATCATGTTTAGTATGATTTACACAAGACCAGATTTGCGCAAGCAGTTAGTATGGTGAGTAAGTTTCTACTCAGGATACGTATTCACTGTGGCAGGAGGACCTATTTGTTGGAAATCTATGATACAATCTATTGTTGCATTGTCTACTACGGAATCCGAGTACATGGCAGCAGCTGAAGCAGCGAAGGAAGCTTTATGACTTACAGGGTTGGTCAGAGAACTGGGTGTTCAGCAAGGTGGAGTCAAGTTGTTATGCGATAGTCAGAGTGCTATCTATTTGGCGAAGAATCAGGTGTATCATGCGAGAACCAAACACATTGATGTGAGGTTTCACAAGATCAGAGAGTTGATTGCTTCCGGGGAAATTCAACTTGAGAAGGTTCACACTACAGACAATGCTGCAGATATGCTGACAAAGCCAGTGACCACAGAGAAGTTTAAGCATTGCTTGAACTTGATCCATATCTCTAGATGCTAGAGGAAGGAAGCCCAGACCCAGAGATCCAGATGGAGTTTTGTCCAGATATTCGTATTCTTCGAAGGGGTGAATATTCGCCAAGGTGGAGATTGTTGACGAGTGGCTCATATTTGGATGAAGGGATGTCATGGAAGAAAAATCTGTTAAGATTTTTCGTAATAAAATTCTGTTAAGATTTTATATAACAGAATTTTGTTATGTTTTTCATAACAAATTCTGTTACGTTTTTACTGGGTCTGGGGGTTTAGCAGTATTTATAGGGATCATTGTAAACCCATTGTAGATCAGAAAACACAAGAATCATTAGATGTGATTCTCTTGTGTAGAAGAGAATTCTAATAAAGCTTCGGCCGTTTTGTGGAGTAGGCAAGTAACTCTTTTTCTTTCTCTTCTTCTTCTCCTTCCTGGTGTTTGCTCTCTTTTGTGCGTCTTTGTCTTGTTGTTCCGCGCGATCTCTTTTCTCTCTTCCTCTTCTTCCGCGGTTCAGAAAGGTTGAGAGGTATTGCCCCCTCTTTGCACAACAGTTGTGCTATTCACAGTGCACAGTATCTCATTGACCCCTCAGGTCTTCCACTATTTCTACTACCCTAAACAGTCTGAGCTGGGTACCTACCTATTCTAATCTCACATTGGCCTAGTCTTCTTCAACAGGATGCCCACCTCCAACAAGCACTGTAAGGAGTATTTCTTCTATATCAGACTCCTCGAGTGTCCGAGCTTCCGGACCAAGTGGCAGGTCGGTCCTCTCGCTCAGCCAGATTTGAAGAGGTACAAGACACGACTGGACTACCTTCATGCTGCCAATATGCTGGCCGGCCTGAAGTTTGATATTCACAAGTTGCTCCCCGAGGGCGTACTGTATATCTTTGGGCTAAGTCCGAGCCAAGTGCAGCTTCGAGCAGCCTAGGTACCAAATTTCCTTATTCACCTTCCTTTGATTCTAACTGATTCTGTTCTTCTTTTACAGCTGACATCATGATGCGCGCCCGAGCTGCTAAGATAATGAAGGCCAAGCAAGCCGAGATCGAGGCGGTTGCCGCCAAGGAGATGGAGTGGCTCGATTTGACCCCGGTCGGCTCGTAGGAGGTCACGGCTGGGGAAACTGCCACTGCGGGCGATGGGACTGCCGAACAGACGCCAAGCGTGGGCGGGACTGTTGACCTAGGGGTGACCCAAGAGGTGCCCCCTGTTGGAGTGTATACTGAGAGCCTAAGCTTTGTAAACATTCATTATGAATAAAGAATCACATTTGGTCTAATTATCTACATTTGTTTGTAGTTGTTCATTTAATTTATATTGTAGATAACATAGTATGTGGTGTCACATATAGAAGATGATGTTATCAGTACCTTATAAATTATAAACAGTAGCTCACGACCAGAATGGAAAGGAACAAACCATTAGAAAGTCGTAGTGTAATTAGGTATTAGTTTATCTTGACTATATAATTACACTAGTACACTCAGAGTGTATTGAGTAGGACCATTTGAGGTCGTTCCTTTTATACTGACTTTATAAAGGAACAAAGACCTCAGTTATTATGGAAGTGTGTGCTCTTAATCCTAATATAATAACAAGCACATATGTTTGATATTTATTTCTTTAATTTATCAATGGGTGAGATTTAGTTCGATGAATCAATAAACCCGATAAATTGGGAAATGGTATCACTCATAGTGTGTGTTGTTGATTATAGAAGAACTGTGTCCTA
This sequence comes from Zingiber officinale, assembly GCF_018446385.1. Lineage (NCBI taxonomy): Eukaryota > Viridiplantae > Streptophyta > Magnoliopsida > Zingiberales > Zingiberaceae > Zingiber > Zingiber officinale. The sequence continues at coordinate 3,684,940 of NC_055996.1, read as the reverse complement.
GTGATACTAGGTTGATAATGTCCTCAAGAGGAGCTCATAAAGATTGTCATGTTAAACCCTGCGGTGGACTTAGTCCGACATGATAATAAGGTTGAGTGGTACTACTCTTGGACTTAGATATTAATTAAATGAGTTGTCGGTAACTCACTTAATTAGTGGACATTCGATATCTTAAACACAGGAGACTAACACACTCATAATAAGAAGGAGCCCAAAATGTAATTTGGGATTGGTGCGGTAGTTCAATGATAGTTCTCTAGTGGAATGAATTATCATTGATAAAATTAAGTTGTGTGTTAGGCGAACACGGGATTAATTTTATCGGGAGACCAAACCAATTCCTCCTCTCGGTCCCTATCGTAGCCTCTTATTTATAGAGTACTATACCCACCTATACCCACCTTCTACACCCACCCAAAGGGGGCCGGCCAAGCTAGCTTGGGAATCAAGCTAGGGCCGGCCTGGGTGGTGGCCGGCCCTAGCTTGAACCCAAGCTAGTAGGGCCGGCCAAATAAAAATAAAAAGAAATTTAATTTTAATTTTTATTATTATGTGGAAGATATATTTTAAAGAGAATTAAAATTAAAATATATCTCTTATAAAAAATCTACAAAAGATTAAAGAAAGAGATTAGATCTCTTTCCTTATTTGTAGATTGGAGAGATGTTTTATTTTCTCTTTAAAATTATTTACATGTTAATAAAATTAAAATTATAGATATTTCCTTTTATTAACCATGAAGAGATTTTAAAGAGAAATTTTATTTTTTAAAATTTCCGGAAACAAATTAGGAAGTTTTAATTGTTGATTGAAACTTGTCCTATTTGCCTTCCAATGATGTGGCCGGCCATCACAAATTAATTGGGGAAATTTTATTTTATTTCTCTCAATTAAATCATGTCAAGGAAATTAAGGAAAATTTGTTGTAATTAAATTTCCTAATTTACCTAGGCCAAGGAATATAAAAGAAGGGGTGAGGGTGCCTTCACAAGACACAAGATCTATTATTCCTCTCCCTCTTTTGCTCCTTGGTGTGGCCGGTCATCATCTCCTTCTCTTCCTCTTGTGGTGGCCGAACCTCTCCCTCTCCCTTGGAGTTCTTGTGGTGGCCGGATACTACTCGGAGAAGAAGAAGAAGAAGGAGAGAAAGCTAGCATCTCTTGGAGCTTGGTTAGTATTTTGTTTTTCCTCCTTGGTGAAGTTTCCCTTTGTGGCCGAACCTTGCTTGGAGGAGAAGAAGGTGGTTGGTGGTTTCTCATCTTGGAAGATCGTTGCCCACACAACGTCCGAGGTTAGAAGAGGAATACGGTAGAAGATCAAGAGGTTTTTCTACAAGGTATAACTAGTAATTTCTATTTCCGCATCATGCTAGTTATTTATGGAAATAATACCAAATACAAGAGGCTTACGTTCTAGTATTTGAATATGGTTTTCGAAGTTGTGTTCTTTTGTTTCTTTCTTTTCCTTGTGATTTGATTGTTCTTTTGGTTAACCTAAAGTTATTTTAGGAAATTAAATATTAGCTTTCTATTAAAGGTTTTGTCTAGTCGGTGGTGGTTGCTCCCATATCCAAGAAGGCCATGTGCCTCGCCACGTCGAACCTTTTATGGAAATTGATATTTAATGGAATTAATAACTAAGGAGACTTGGGTCGAGCGTGTTAAGTTCCGCAGGAGATCCAAGTCAAAACCTAAAAGAATAAATAGATTAAGTTTTGGATCAAACGTGTTAAGTTCCGCAGAGATCCAAAATTTAATTTAAAAGAACACATGGTAGCTAGGAAAAGGTTCGGACCTTTGTACAAAATTTTTATGCAGTGGAACCTATAGGCTTTCCGAGTAGCAACCAACAATTGGTATCGAGCTAGGGTTTTGCCTCTGTGTATTTGGTATTTAGTTTAATTATGCACATGTCATACATAATTTAGGCGGGTTAATAGTAGGATGTGCTAACTCTATGGATGCAGGATCCAACTATTATGGCTTTTAGTTAATTATGTGTGATTGGACCCTTGGACATGTCAAGGGCAATTTATATGTGTGTGCATGATTGTATTAAAATACAGCAGGAGCTGTATTTAGTTTTATTAGGATTTTATTTTTGATCTAGATACATGTACATTCCTTTTATGGAATATAGGATCAAAATGTAAAATTCTATTTATGTCGCGGATCGAATCTTGCAAAGCGTGGAACCTTCTAAGGACCCGAGGCGGAACTCGGAGCAAGATGGATGCGACAGTTAGACCCGGTGGCGGTGGCCAAATATGGCAGCAGCTTCGGATGACAACACACGGAGGACAATTAAAGATAAAAGCCATAATAGTTGAAAATTAGATTTTCCATTTATTGCTTTTATATTGTGCTGTGTGTGCATGTTAGTTTACAAGTTTAGTAGGCTAGCATAGTTAAAATTCCTCATTTATAAATAACTAAGTGGGAGAGGGTTTTTAAGTAAATCCCATGGTCTCCATTACTGGTTTGTAAGTGATGCAAACAAGCTTGCGCGTTGGCTCTGAGTGCCTTCCTCCATAACGGATGAGCTTGTTTGCGGACCACTAGAACAGACTTCCATTTATGGATGACTATAGGAAGTTAATTAAGAGCGTGTGATCTTCCCCAACGGAAGGGGCATAATCTTATTAATGGACTTAGTGTCAAGTAATGGTATACACTTAGACACATCTAATAGTATCCTCCCCAACGGAGTCACTGCTATTATTTGTGTGACCAAATAATACCAACTATTAATTTTATTTGTCAAAAAGTTAGGTTGACAAGATAATAAAATTAATGGGTTAAAACCCTCCTTTTACAAATGTTGAATTTGTATACGTCCACACTAACGTGACATACAAAATTCACGGTGTTTTGAGGTGTTGGTTAATTTAAAATAGTATTGTTTGAGGAATCAATATTATTCTAAATTTAGAGTTCTGACCAAAAGTTATTTGTGATTCTTAGGATGACTTTCAACCCACTGTCCATCATACTTCAACAAAATAGACTTACTGGACCAAATTACATAGATTGGAAAAGAAACCTGGATATTGTTCTGACTGCTGAAAGCTATAAATTTGTACTGAGTGAGCATTGCTGATGCACCTACTGGTGAATCTACCCAAGAGGAGATTGAATATAATAGGAAATGGGTAAAAGCAGATGAGATGGCGAGGTGTTACATTTTGGCTTCAATGTCAAATGTATTGCAACATCCGCATAAAGATTTACCAACAGCTTATGATATTATGAACAATCTCAAGGAACTCTTTGGTCATCAGGATAGGGCTTCTAGACAAGAAGCTATGAGAAAGATAATGACAGCCACCATGCAAGAGGGTACTCCTGTAAGGGATCATATCCTAAACATGATGGCTTATCTGAACGAAATATAGATACTTGGAGGAGAAATTGATGGGAAACCCGGATCGATATGATCCTCCAAACCCTACGAAGTTTTGAGCAGTTCCGTTTGAACTATAATATGAATAAAAGGATTTATTCATTAGGGGAACTCCTGACAGAACTTCAAGCAGCAGAAGGGTTATTTCGTCACAATGCTCAAATTCACTATCTTGAAAATGGTTCTACTTCTAAACCGAAAGGTAAGAAGAAGAAGAAACAAACTGGTTCGGCAAAGAAAGTGAATAAATCTCAGAGTACGGGATTTAAAGCTGGAATGAAGAAGCCGAAGGGCAAGTGCTTCATCTGCAAGCAGGCAGGACATTGGAAGGCGGACTGTCCTCGTAAGAACCAAAACAAAGGTATATCTCATACTCTAGTTGTTGAAACATGTTTAGCGGTGTTATCTACCACCACCTGGTGTGTAGATACGGGAGCCACTGATCATGTCTGCAATTCCTTGCAGGGGTTCCAGGAAACCCGACGACTAGGAGATTACTGTCTACATGGGCAATGCTACTAAGGTGGCAGTTATTGCAGTGGGAGACGTCTACTTATCTTTTAGTAGAAATAGAAATTTGGTTTTAAGAAATTGTCTTTATGTACCCAGTTTTAGAAAGAATTTAATTTCAGTTTCTAAACTGTTTTTAGATGGATATTCTGTTTCTTTCAGTAACGATGTAGTTATTAAAAGAAATAAAGTGATTATCTATTCCGGTGCATTAGTTGGCAATTTGTATATTTTAAATCCAAATTCTTCCACAAAGCAAAACATGGAAATTTATAATTCATCTTCTAATTCTAATAAGAGAAAAGAACCTTCAGAAATGAACCAAGCATATCTTTGGCATCTAAGGCTTGGTCATATTAACTTAAGTAGGATTCAGAGGCTTATAGCCGATGGACTTTTAAGTTCATTAGAGTTGGAAAATTTTCCAACTTGTGAATCTTGCTTAGAAGGTAAAATGACCAAGAGGCCGTTCAAGGCCAAGGGTATAGAGCCAAAGAAGTGTTAGAGTTGGTTCACTCGATTTATGTGCCTATGTCTGTCCGGGCAAGAGGAGGTTTTGAATATTTTGTCTCTTTCATGAGCGATTATTCAAGATATGGATACATTTACCTAATGCGCAAGTCCGAGTGCTTTGATAAGTTCAAAGAATACAAGGTGATGTGGAGAAGCGACTAGGTAAAGTATCAAGACACTACTGATCGGATCGTGGTGGCGAATACCTCTTAGGAGAGTTTAGGAATTACTTATCGGAGGCCGATTCAATCCCAATTGTCTGCACCGAACAACAGAATGGTGTGTAGAGCGAAGGAATAGGACTCTTATGGAGATGGTTAGATCAATGATGAGTTATTGAATTACCAAATTCGTTTTGGGGATATGCTCTGGAAACATATCTTTGAACTTAGTACCTTCTAAATCGTTTCTTCTACTCCCATAGAATTGTGGAATGGGCGAAAACCCGGTCTAAGACATATTCGGATATGGGGTAGTCCACACATGTCTGAAACCAGATCTTGATAAGTTAGAATCTCGTCTGAAGTTCGCGTGTTTGTAGGATATCCCAAAGGAGCGAAAGGTGGTTTATTTTATAGTCCTAAAGACGGAAGGTCATTGTTAGCACCAATGCCCAGTTTTTAGAAGAAGACTATATAATGGATCACAAGCCCGAGTAAAGTTGTTTTAGAAGAACTTAGAGAGGACATGTCTACTTGATACCAGCAGTACAAGATGAAGTACCACAAGAGCGCAACACGTGTCGCACATGATACACAACCACAGACGGTGCCTCGTCGTAGTGGGAGGGTTGTAATGCGACTGAAAGATTCATGTTTTGGGAGAGTCTTGGACTTGATCCGGGTAAACATGAACCCTCCGATCATATAATGAAGCACTCCAAGATATAGATCGACATCTTGGCAAAAGGCAATGAATTACGAAATAGAGTCCATGTACTCTAATAAGGTCGGGAGCTTGTAGAACCACCGATGGTGTAAAAGCCGTTGGATGCAAGTGGATTTACAAAGGAAAAGAGGACGACGGGAAGGTAGAAACCTTCAAAGCTAGGCTTGTTGCGAAAGGGTACACTCGAAAGAGGGAATTGATTATGAGGAAACCTTTTCACCGGTAGCCATGCTTAAGTCTATCAGGATACTCTTATCCATTCTTTCATATGGATTATGAGATTTGGCAAATGGATGTCAAGAGCTTTCCTTAATGGAAGTCTTGAAGAGAACATCCATATGAAGCAACCGAAGGATTTATTGAAAAGGCAAAGAGCATCTAGTATGCAAGCTCAATCGGTCCATTTATGGACTGAAAAAGCTTCAGGTCTTGGAACATCCGGTTTAATGAAGTAATCGATCATATGGATTTATTCAAAGTCCGGATGAGTCTTGTGTATATAAAAAGTGTAACGGAAGCGTGGTGGTATTTCTTGTACTATCGTAGATGATATTTTGTTAATTGGCAACAATGTCAAGGTATTATCGACGTAAGGGTATGGTTGTCCAAACAATTTGATATGAAGGACTTAGGAGAATGTGCACACATTCTTGGGATCAAAGTTATAAGGGATCGTGAAAAGAATGTTGTGTCTATCCCAAGCTTCATATATAGATACAATCCTTGCTCGTTTTAGCATGCAAGACTCGAAAGGTTTCTTACCTTTTAGACATGGAGTAGCTCTATCTAAAGAGATGTCTCCAAAGACATCAAAGAGATAGAGGACATGAAAGCAGTTCCTTGCTTGGTGTAGGAAGCCTAATGTATGCAATCTATAGTCAACCGACTATATATTGTATAGGCTGATCGATGCATAAGTAGGATACCAAGTCCAATATGACCGTTCGACCCCTAGGCCGCTCGACTAAGTATTGTGATGCTGGGAATCTAATTAAAACAACAGAGAACTAAGTCTCATATGCTAGTTAGATTCTATGACCGATCGATCATACGTTGGGATACTTGATTCTCAAGGATAGGGAACCAATTCTCAAGAGATGTGATCGGTACTTTTATCCGATCGAATTTGTCATGAGAATTGTCTGGCGTCTGTCTTGCATACATACAAGAAACAAAGATGTTGAAAAGTGTGAACCTGATCAGCATTATAATCAACCGGCTATATACCAAGAATCATACTATAGCAACGGAGAACTGTATCTCGTATGATCGACCGACGTGTTAAGGTAGGTCGAATTTTCTTTGTGTATCTTGGTAGTGAGTGGAGCTACCAATCCTTGCAATTTGACTAGCTTTAGGGTTGACTGAACCATATGCTGAGAGCTATTCTTTGAGAATGGGAAGATAGTGTTGGAGTGTATATTGAGAGCCTAAGCTTTGTAAACATTCATTATGAATAAAGAATCACATTTGGTCTAATTATCTACATTTGTTTGTAGTTGTTCATTTAATTTATATTGTAGATAACATAGTATGTGGTGTCACATATAGAAGATGATGTTATCGGTACCTTATAAATTATAAACAGTAGCTCACGACCAGAATGGAAAGGAACAAACCATTAGAAAGTCGTAGTGTAATTAGGTATTAGTTTATCTTGACTATATAATTACACTAGTACACTCAGAGTGTATTGAGTAGGACCATTTGAGGTCGTTCCTTTTATACTGACTTTATAAAGGAACAAAGACCTCGGTTATTATGGAAGTGTGTGCTCTTAATCCTAATATAATAACAAGCACATATGTTTGATATTTATTTCTTTAATTTATCAATGGGTGAGATTTAGTTCGATGAATCAATAAACCCGATAAATTGGGAAATGGTATCACTCATAGTGTGTGTTGTTGATTATAGAAGGAAACTGTGTCCTAGTGATACTAGGTTGATAATGTCCTCAAGAGGAGCTCATAAAGATTGTCATGTTAAACCCTGCAGGTGGACTTAGTCCGACATGATAATAAGGTTGAGTGGTACTACTCTTGGACTTAGATATTAATTAAATGAGTTGTCGGTAACTCACTTAATTAGTGGACATTCGATATCTTAAACAGGAGACTAACACACTCATAATAAGAAGGAGCCCAAAATGTAATTTGGGATTGGTGCGGTAGTTCAATGATAGTTCTCTAGTGGAATGAATTATCATTGATAAAATTAAGTTGTGTGTTGGGCGAACGGGATGCTTAATTTTATCGGAGACCAAAACCAATTCCTCCTCTCGGTCCCTATCGTAGCCTCTTATTTATAGAGTACTATACCCACCTATACCCACCTTCTACACCCACCCAAAGGGGGCCGGCCAAGCTAGCTTGGGAATCAAGCTAGGGCCGGCCTAGGTATGATTTTGGGTGGCCGACCCTAGCTTGAACCCAAGCTAGTAGGGCCGGCCAAAAAAAATTAAAAAGAATTTTATTATTATGTGGAAGATATATTTTAAAGAGAATTAAAATTAAAATATCTCTTATAAAAATCTACAAAGATTAAAGAAAGAGATTAGATCTCTTTCCTTATTTATAGATTGGAGAGATGTTTTATTTTCTCTTTAAAATTATTTACATGTTAATAAAATTAAAATTATAGATATTCCTTTTATTAACCATGAAGAGATTTTAAAGAGAAATTTTATTTTTTAAAATTTCCGGAAACAAATTAGGAAGTTTTAATTGTTGATTGAAACTTGTCTATTTTGCTTTCAATGATGTGGCCGCCATCACAAATTAATTGGGGAAATTTTATTTTATTTCTCTCAATTAAATCATGTCAAGAAATTAAGGAAAATTTGTTGTAATTAAATTTCCTAATTTACCTAGGCCAAGGAATATAAAAGAAGGGGTGAGGTGCCTTCACAAGACACAAGATCTATTATTCCTCTCCCTCTTTTGCTCCTTGGTGTGGCCGGCCATCATCTCCTTCTCTTCCTCTTGTGGTGGCCGAACCTCTCTCCCTCCCTTGGAGTTCTTGTGGTGGCGGATACTACTCGGAGAAGAAGAAGAAGAAGGAGAAAGCTAGCATCTCTTGGAGCTTGGTTAGTATTTTGTTTTCCTCCTTGGTGAAGTTTCCTTTGTGGGCGAACCTTGCTTGGAGGAGAAGAAGGTGGTTGGTGGTTTCTCATCTTGGAAGATCGTTGCCCACACAGCGTCCGAGGTTAGAAGAGGAATACGGTAGAAGATCAAGAGGTTTTCTACAAGGTATAACTAGTAATTTCTATTTCCGCATCATGCTAGTTATTTATGGAAATAATACCAAATACAAGAGGCTTACGTTCTAGTATTTGAATATGGTTTTCAAGTTGTGTTCTTTTGTTTCTTTCTTTTCCTTGTGATTTGATTGTTCTTTTGGTTAACCTAAAGTTATTTTAGGAAATTAAATATTAGCTTTCTATTAAAGGTTTTGTCTAGTCGGTGGTGGTTGCTCCCATATCCAAGAAGGCCATGTGCCTCGCCACGTCGAACCTTTTATGGAAATTGATATTTAATGGAATTAATAACTTAAGGAGACTTGGGTCGAACGTGTTAAGTTCCGCAGAGATCCAAGTCAAAACCTAAAGAATAAATAGATTAAGTTTTGGATCAAACGTGTTAAGTTCCGCAGAGATCCAAAATTTAATTTAAAAGAACACATGGTAGCTAGGAAAAGGTTCGGACCTTTGTACAAAATTTTTGCATGGAACCTATAGGCTTTCCGAGTAGCAACCAACAGTATCGAGCTTAGTTTTTGCCTCTATGTTGTGGTAAGTTTTTATGCACAAGTATACATTAGGGTTAATAGTAGGATGTGCTAACTCTATGGATGCAGGATCCAACTATTATGGCTTTTAGTTAATTATGTGTGTGATTGGACCCTTGGACATGTCAAGGGCAATTTATATGTGTGTGCATGTTAGTATTAAAATACAGCAGGGGCTGTACTTAGTTTTATTAGATTTTATTTTGATCTAGATACATGTACATTCCTTTTATGGAATATAGGATCAAAATGTAAAATTCTATTTATGTCATGGATCGAATCTTGCAAAGCGTGGAACCTTCTAAGGACCAGAGGCGGAACTCGGAGCAAGATGGATGCGACAGTTAGACCCGGTGGCGGTGGCCAAATATGGCGGCAGCCGGATGACAACACACGGAGGACAATTAAAGATAAAAGCCATAATAGTTGAAAATTAGATTTTCCATTTATTGCTTTTATATTGTGCTGTGCATGTTAGTTTACAAGTTTAGTAGGCTAGCATAGTTAAAATTCCTCATTTATGAATAACTAAGTGGGAGAGGATTTTAAGTAAATCCCATGGTCTCCATTATTGGTTTGTAAGTGATGCAAACAAGCTTGCGTTGGCTCTGAGTGCCTTCCATAACGGATGAGCTTGTTTGCGGACCACTGAGAACAGACTTCCATTTATGGATGACTATAGGAAGTTAATTAAGAGTGTGATCTTCCCCAACGGAAGGGGCATAATCTTATTAATGGACTTAGTGTCAAGTAATGGTGTACACTTAGACACATCTAATAGTATCCTCCCCAACGGAGTCACTGCTATTATTTGTGTGACCAAATAATACCAACTATTAATTTTATTTGTCAAAAAGTTAGGTTGACAAGATAATAAAATTAATGGGTTAAAACCCTCCTTTTACAAATGTTGAATTTGTATACGTCCACACTAACGTGGCATACAAAATTCACGGTGGTTTAAGGTGTTGGTCAATTTCCATAAAAGGTTCCCAGTACTGACGTGGCGAGGCACATGGCCTTCTTGGATATGGGAGCAACCACCACCGACTAGACAAAACCTTTTATAGAAATCTAATATTTAATTTCCTAAAATAACTTTAGGTTAACCGAAAAGAACAATCAAATCACAAGGAAAAATAAAACAAAAGAACACAACTTCGAAAAACATATTCGAAATACTAGAATCGTAAGCCTCTTGTATTTGGTATTATTTTCAAAAATAACTAGTATGATGCGGAAAGAAAAAATACTAGTTATACCTTTTAGAAAGACCTCTTGATCTTCTACCGTATTCCTCTTCTAACCTCGGACGTTGTGTGGGCAACGATCTTCCGAGATGAGAATCCACCAAAGCACCTTCTTCTCCTTTCTTCAAGTTTCGGCCAAGCACAAAGCTTCCAAAGATGAAGATCTTTTTCCACCAACCAAGCTCCAAGGGATACAAGCTTTGTCTCCTTCTTCTTCTTCTTCTCCAAGTAGTATCCGGCCACCACAAGAGCTCCAAGCCAATAGAGAAGGTTCGGCCACCACCAAGAGGAAGAGAGGAAGAGAGGTTGGCCGGCCACAACACCAAGGAAAAGAGAAAGAAAAATAGAATAGAGTCGTTAGCTTTGAAGCCTCCTCTACCCCCTCTTTTATAATCCTTGATCCTGGCGAATAAGGAAAATTTAATAAAAATTTCCTTAATTCTTTTTCCATTGAAGAAAAATTATTTAATTAAAAATAATTTTCTTTCTCAATTCTATTTGGCCGGCCACACAAAGCTACAAACAAGGAGAGTTTTAATTAATTAAAACTTCCTAATTTGTCTCTAGAAATTTATAAAATTTCTCCAATAATTTAATCCCTTCATGATTGGTTTAAAAGGAAATTTAATAAATTAAAATCTTTCTTTTAAACATGTGGATAAAAGAAAGTTATCTCTAAAATTAAAATCTCTTTTAATCTACAAATAAGGAAAGATATCAAATCTTTTCTCAATCTTTTGTAGAAACTAATAAAAGAGAATTATTAATTTTAAACTTTTTTAAATCATGAACATGGTTAAAAGGAAAGTTTTCTTAAAATTTAAAATCCTCCTTTAATCAACAAATAAGGAAAGATTTCAAATTTTAAACTCTCTTTAAACATGTAGATGATTTACAAATAAGGAAAGTTTTACCAAAATTAAAACCATCCTTTTAAACTACAAATAAGGAAAGAGATTAATCTCTTCTCTTAATCTTTGTAGAAAGCTATAAAAGGAAATTTTAATTTTAAACTCTCTTTAAAATCATGATATCCACATAAGAAATAATTTTAATAAAAATCCTTTTAAATATTCTAGTGGTCGCCACCTAAGCTTGGGACCCAAGCTTTGGCGACCACCTACATAACTCATCCACTTGGTCTTGGCCCTAGCTTGGGTTCCAAGCTAGCTTGGCCGGCCCCATTGGATGGGTAAGAAGGTGGGTATCACGGTGGGTATAAATCTCTATATACTAGAGGCTACGATAGGGACCGAGAGGAGGAATTGGTTTTGGTCTCCGATGAAATTAAGCATCCGTGTTCGCCCGAACACACAACTTAATTTCATCAATAATAATTCATTCCACTAAAGAACTATTATTGAACTACGCACCAATCCCAAATTACATTTTGGGCTCCTGCTTATTATGAGTGTGTTAGTCTCCCTGTGTTTAAGATAACAAATGTCCACTAATTAAGTAAGTTACTGACAACTCACTTAATTAATATCTAGCTCCAAGAGTAGTACCACTCAACTTCATCGTCATGTCGGACTAAGTCCACCTGCAGGGTTTAACATGACAATCCTTATGAGCTCCTCTTGGGGACATTCTCAACCTAGATCACTAGGACACAGTTTCCTTCTATAATCAACAACACACACTATAAGTGATATCATTTCCCAACTTATCGGGCTTATTGATTTATCGAACTAAATCTCACCCATTGATAAATTAAAGAAATAAATATCAAATATATGTGTTTGTTATTATATTAGGATTAAGAGCACACACTTCCATAATAACTGAGGTCTTTGTTCTTTCATAAAGTCAGTACAAAAGGAACGACCTCAAATGGTCCTACTCAATACACTCTAAGTGTACTAGTGTAATTATATAGTTAAGATAAACTAATACCTAATTACACTACGACCTTCCAATGGTTTGTTCCTTTCCATTATGGTCGTGAGCTAATATTTATAATTTATAAGGTACTGATAACATAATCCTCTGTGTATGACACCACACACCATGTTATCTACAATATAAATTAATTGAACAACTACATTTATCATAAATGTAGACATTTGACCAATGTGATTCTTATTTCTAGATAAATGTTTATACCAAAAGCTAGGCTTTTAGTATACACTCTAACAATCTCCCACTTATACTAAAAGACTAAGCTGCCATATCTGCTGCCATGCATCTGATTCCCAACCCTTCAACATGTCCATCAAAAGCTCTCGCCTTAAGGACCTTAGTGAAAAGATCTATAGGTCATCATCTGGTGCATTCTAGGCAGCAACAACTTCTCCTCGTTTATACAATTTCTCGTATTGGGTGGTACTTGCGCTCTATTGTGTTTACTTGCCTTTATAGACTTATGGTTTCTTCGAGTTTGCTACTGCACCAATATTATTACAATAAATTGTAATAATCTTTGGACAAACCAGAAATCATATCTAAGTCTATCTTGTGGTTATTGAGTCATTCAGCTTTTATGGCTACCTCAGAGGCTTGCCATATACTAAACTTCTATGGTGGAGTCCAGAAAAACACCTATGCTTATCACTCTTCCATAGTTATGACTTTAGCTCCTAAAGTAAACACAAAACCCCGAGGTTGACTTATTATTGTCTCTATCCGATTGGAAGTCAAAATCCATGCAACCCACAAGGACCAAATTAACTGCCTTGTAAGCTAGCATATATTCTCTAGTGCCTCTAAGATACTTCAATATATGCTTTACTGCAATCCAATCCTTGTCGAGGTTACTTTGATATCTGCTAACTATGCCCTTGGCAAAACAGTTCGATCTCGTGCATAGCATACATTAGGCTTCCGATAACATAAAGAGCTGCCTTTATTTCCTTTATCTCCTTTGATGTCTCAGAGACATATCTTTAGATAAAGTTACTCCATCCTAAAAGTTAAGAAACCTTTCTTGGAGTTTTGCATGCTTAAAAGCGAGCAAGGATTTTTCTGATATATGAAGCTTGGGATAAGTAAAATATTCTTTTCTTGCGATCACTTATTACTTTGATCTCAAGAATATATACATTCTCCCAAGTCCTTTATATCGAATTATTTGGACAACCATACCCTTACTTCTGACAACATTTTGATATTGTTTCCAACTACCAAAAATGTTATCTACGTATAGTACAAGAAATACCACCACACTTCCATCACACCTTTTGTATACACAAGACTTATCCGGTTACTAAATTCATAGACTTTGATAAACCGGATGTTCTAAGACCTTGAAGCTTTACCTCAGTCCATAGACTGATTGAGCTTGCACACAAGATGCTCTTAGCCCTTTGCAATGAACCCTTCTGGTTGCTTTATATGGATGCTTTCTTCAAGACTTCCATTAAGGAATGCTATCTTGACATCCACTTGCCAAATAGATAAAAGAATCCGGATAGAGTTAAGCATGGCTACCAGTGAAAAAGTTTCCTTTTTCATCAAGCCTTGCTTTGAAAGTTACTACCTTCCTGTCTATCCCTCTTTCCCTATTATAGACCTTTTTACACCCAACGGCTTTTACACCATTTGGTGATTCTACAAGCTTCCAGATTTTATTAGAATACATATATTCTAATTCTGTTATTCATTACTCTTTGCCAAGATATTGCATCTTTATCTTGGAGTGCTTCGTCATATGTCCGGAGATCAGGTTCATGTCCTCCAGGGATCGAGTCCAAAAACTCTCCCAAAACATGAATCTTTTTAGGTTGCCTAACAACCCTCCCACTACGACAAGACACTTTCTGTAATTGTGTATCATTTGTGATACGTGTTGCAGTTTCCTTATGGTATCTCATCTTGTACAGTTGGTACTAGATTAGACATGTCTTTTATTATTTCCGTAAGAACAAATTTACTTATGGGCACGTGGTTTATTACATAGTCCTTTTCTAAAAATCGGTGATTGATACTAACAATGACCTTCTGATTTTTAAGACTATAAACCTACTTTCATTTCTCACAAACAAGTGAATTCCTGTCCAACTTATCATTATCTCTCTTCATCATATGTGCTGGACTACCCGAATCCGAATATGCTTCAAAATAGGCTTATGCCTATTTAGCAATTCTGTATGAGTAGAGAGTTCTGACTTTGGAAGGTACTATGTTCACTTCCGTTTCGAGTATATCCTTAAAATGAATTTGGTAATTTTCCAAATAACTCCTCATCAATCTACTTATTTCCATAAGAGTCCTATACCTTCCTTTTTCTACACCATTCTGTAGGGGTGTACCAGGTGCAGTTAGTTGGGATTGAATCCCTACTTTTGATAAGTGACTCCTAAATTCTCCCAAGAGGTACTTGCCACTATGATCTCACCATAGTGTCTTTTTACTTTATCGTTTCTCCACATCAGCCTAGTACTCTTTGAACTAATCAAAGTACTTAGTCTTGCGGTACATTAAGTAAATTTATTTGTATCTTGAATAGTTGTCTATAAAATAGATGAAATATTCAATACTACCTCTTGTCTGGATAGTCATAGGATCACACAAATCAGAATGAACCAATTTCAACATATCTTTGACTCCATACCCCTTAGACTTAAAAGCTTCTTGGTTATTTTTCTTCCAAGTAAGACTCGCAGGTTGGAAAGATTTCCACTACCAATGAACCCAAAAGTTCATCAGCTACCAATGAATCCTACTCAAGTATAACCTAGCTTTAGATGCCAAAGATATAATTGGTTTATTTCCGAAGGTTACTTTCTCTTAAAATTAGAAGATGTGTTACCAATTTCCATTTGTTGCATCGTGGGAGTTATTGGATTATAAATTGTCAACCATCATACCAGAATAGATAACTTTCCTATTTTTCTTGATAACAACTTTGTTATCAAAATAGACATAATATCTATAATAGTTTAGAAACTGAAATCAGGTTCTTTCTAAACTTGGTACGTAAAGACAATTACTTAAAATCCATATTTTATTCTTATCAAAGGATAAATATCTCCCACTGCAACAGTTACCACTTTTACAGTAGTGCCCATGTGGACGGTGATTTACCTTTCATTTAGTTGTCGGGTTTCCTGGAACCCTGCAATGAATTGCTGACATGATTAATGGCATCTTGTATCTACACTCCAGGTTCTGGTAGATAACACCACTAGACATGTTTCAACTAATGAATTAAATACACCTAAATTGTTCTTAGTTCTAAGAAGACAGTCTACCTTAATGTCCAAGTCCTATTTCCAATCATTACAATTGGGACTACTAAATCTTTTTCTATAGTATGACTACTAGGGATTGACAAACATCCTAAGAATCACAAAAACATTTGGTCAAGATCAACTCCTTAAAATCTCCATGAATTTTGTGTATACAAAAAGAGGAGATTTTATTCATTAATTTTATTATCTCGTCAACTTTACTTTATGATGAATAAAATTAATAGTTGATCATCTTTGATCAAATATTTGGTCAAAACTCTTTGAATTTATAATAACATTGATTCCTCAAACAATATTATTTAAATTTACCAACACCTCAAACACGTGAATTTTGCATGCCACGTTAGTGTGGACGTATACAAATTCAACATTTGTAAAAGTAGGGTTTTACCCATTAACTATCTTGTCAACGTATCTTTATGACAAATAAAATTATCTCAAACGTTAATTTTGTATGCCACGTTAGTGTGGACGTATACAAAATCAATCATTTGTAAGAGGGTTTTAACCCTTTAATTTTATTATCTTGTCAACCTAGTTTTATGACAAATTAATAGTTGGTTTCATTTGGTCACACAAATAATAGCAGTGACTCCGATGGGAGGATACTATTAGATGTGTCTAAGTGTATACCATTACTTGACACTAAGTCCATTAATAAGATTATGCCCTTCCGTTGGGAAGATCTCACGCTCTTAATTAACTTCCTATAGTCATCCAAAATGGAAGTCTATTCTAGTGATCCACAAACAAGCTCATCAGTTATGGAGGAAGGCACTCGAGCCAACGCAAGCTTGTTTGCATCACTTACAAACCGATAATGGAGACCATGGGATTTATTTAAAATCCCTCTCCACTTAGTTATTTATAAGCGAGGAATTTTAACTATGCTAGCCTACTAGTCATGTATACTAACATGCACACACACAATATAAAAGCAATAAATAGAAAATCTAATTTTCAACTATTATGACTTTTATCTCTAGTTGTCCTCCATGTGTTGTCATCCCAAGCTGCTGCCATCACCGGGTCTAGCTGTCGCATCCATCTTGCTCCTAGTTCCGCTGCGCCTCTGGTCCTTAGAAGGTTCCACGCTTTGCAAGATTCGATTCGCGACATAAATAGAATTTTACATTTTGATCCTATATTCCATAAAAGGAATGTACATGTATCTAGATCAAAAATAAAATCCTAATAAAACTAAATACAGCTCCTGCTATATTTTAATACAATCATGCACACACAGATAAATGCCCTTGACATGTCCAAGGGTCAAATCACACACATAATAACTAAAAGCCATAATAGTTGGATCCTGCATCCACAAAGTTAGCACATCCTACTATTAACCTGCCTAAATTATGTATGACATGTGCATAATTAAACTAAATACCAAATACGAGAGGCAAACCTAGCTCGATACCAATTGTTGGTTGCTACTCGGAAAGCCTAGAGGTTCCTGTACAAAAATTTGTACAAAGTCTGAACCTTTCCTAGCTATCATGTGTTCTTTTAAATTAAATTTTGGATCGCTGTGGAACTTAACACGTTTGATCAAAACTTAATCTATTGTTCTTTTAGGTTTTGACTTGGATCTCTGCGGAACTTAACACGTTCAGCCCAAATCACCTTAAGTTATTAATTTCATTAAATATTAATTTCCATAATTGGTTCCCGATCTGGCGTGGCGAGGCACATGGCCTTCTTGGATATGGGAGCAACCACCACCGACTAGACAAAACCTTTTATAGAAATCTAATATTTAATTTCCTAAAATAACTTTAGGTTAACGAAAAGAACAATCAAATCACAAGGAAAAATAAAACAAAAGAACACAACTTCAAAAACATATTGAAATACTAGAATCGTAAGCCTCTTGTATTTGGTATTATTTTCAAAAATAACTAGTATGATGCGGAAAGAAAAATACTAGTTATACCTTTTAGAAAGACCTCTTGATCTTCTACGTATTCCTCTTCTAACCTCGGACGTTGTGTGGGCAACGATCTTTCGAGATGAGAATCCACCAAAGCACCTTCTTCTCCTTTCTTCAAGTTTCGGCCAACACAAAGCTTCCAAAGATGAAGATCTTTTCCACCAACTAAGCTCAAGGGATACAAGCTTTGTCTCCTTCTTCTTCTTCTTCTCCAAGTAGTATCCGCCACCACAAGAGCTCCAAGCCAATATAGAAGGTTCGGCCACCACCAAGAGGAAGAGAGGAAGAGAGGTTGACACCAAGGAAAAAAGAAAGAAAAATAGAATAGAGTCGTTAGCTTTGAGCCTCCTCTACCCCTCTTTTATAATCCTTGATCCTGGCGAATAAGGAAAATTTAATAAAAATTTCCTTAATTCTTTTTCCATTGAAAAGGAAAAATTATTTAATTAAAATAATTTTCTTTCTCAATTCTATTTGGCCGGCCACACCAAAGCTACAAACAAGGAGAGTTTTAATTAATTAAAACTCTAATTTGTCTCCGAAATTTATAAAATTTCTCCAATAATTTAATCCCTTCATGATTGGTTTAAAAAGAAATTTAATAAATTAAAATCTTTCTTTTAAACATGTGGATAAAAGAAAGTTATCTCTAAAATTAAAATCTCTTTTAATCTACAAATAAGGAAAGATATCAAATCTTTTCTCAATCTTTTGAAACTAATAAAAGAGAATTATTAATTTTTAAACTTTTAAATCATGAACATGGTTAAAAAGGAAAGTTTTCTTAAAATTTAAAATCCTCCTTTAATCAACAAATAAGGAAAGATTTCAAATTTTAAACTCTCTTTTAAACATGTAGATGATTTACAAATAAGGAAAGTTTTTTACCAAAAATTAAAACCATCCTTTTAAACTACAAATAAGGAAAGAGATTAATCTCTTCTCTTAATCTTTTGTAGAAAGCTATAAAAGGAAATTTTTAATTTTTAAACTCTCTTTTAAAATCATGATATCCACATAAGAAATAATTTTAATAAAAATCTTTTTTAATATTCTAGTGGTCGACCACCTAAGCTTGGGACCCAAGCTTTGGCCGGCCACCTACATGGCTCATCCACTTGGTCTTGGCCGGCCCTAGCTTGGGTTCCAAGCTAGCTTGGCCGGCCCCATTGGATGGGTAAGAAGGTGGGTATGCGGTGGGTATAAATCTCTATATACTAGAGGCTACGATAGGGACCGAGAGGAGGAATTGGTTTTGGTCTCCCGATGAAATTAAGCATCCCGTGTTCGCCCCGAACACACAACTTAATTTCATCAATAATAATTCATTCCACTAAAGAACTATTATTGAACTACCGCACCAATCCCAAATTACATTTTGGGCTCCTGCTTATTATGAGTGTGTTAGTCTCTCTGTGTTTAAGATAACAAATGTCCACTAATTAAGTAAGTTACTGACAACTCACTTAATTAATATCTAGCTCCAAGAGTAGTACCACTCAACTTCATCGTCATGTCGGACTAAGTCCACCTGCAGGGTTTAACATGACAATCCTTATGAGCTCCTCTTGGGGACATTCTCAACCTAGATCACTAGGACACAGTTTCCTTCTATAATCAACAACACACACTATAAGTGATATCATTTCCCAACTTATCGGGCTTATTGATTTATCGAACTAAATCTCACCCATTGATAAATTAAAGAAATAAATATCAAATATATGTGTTTGTTATTATATTAGGATTAAGAGCACACACTTCCATAATAACTGAGGTCTTTGTTCTTTCATAAAGTCAGTACAAAAGGAACGACCTCAAATGGTCCTACTCAATACACTCTAAGTGTACTAGTGTAATTATATAGTTAAGATAAACTAATACCTAATTACACTACGACCTTCCAATGGTTTGTTCCTTTCCATTATGGTCGTGAGCTAATATTTATAATTTATAAGGTACTGATAACATAATCCTCTGTGTATGACACCACACACCATGTTATCTACAATATAAATTAATTGAACAACTACATTTATCATAAATGTAGACATTTGACCAATGTGATTCTTATTTCTAGATAAATGTTTATACCAAAAGCTAGGCTTTTAGTATACACTCTAACAATCCCCCATCCTTCGAGCTGAGGGATCAGGGTCCTCGGGTGACGATGTGCCGCTCACCCGCAAGAGACGTCGAGTCGAGGTGCCCTCCTGGTCCACCACATCGGTTGTGCAAACTTCTGCGGGAGGCGTCCCATCTACAACCCCCACAACAGTGGACGCTACATCCTCCGATCGAACCCCATCTGTGTCCAAGCTGCCGGAGCCACTTCTCGTGCAGCCACTCGCCTTCCTCCCCCCGGCTGTGAGGAGGATAACTCGCTCGGCTATTCACTCCGTTCGCCCTGCCCAGTCCTCCGGTCCGTCTGTCTCTGCCCAATCAGCGCCGGGAGGGAGACGATTCGTCACCGCCACCCTTCGTCTACCGACCGAGGATCTTCGCTCGTCGGGCAACCAGGCCAAATCTCCCCAACATCAAGTCTATATCTGCGGTTAGCTCGGTCGCGTATGGGAGGAGGCGAGGGCTCGAGCGGTCATGAAACCTCCGGGTGCGCTAGCCGACAGCCATCTAGAGATGTCCACCGGGGTTAGTATTTTTTGTCATCACCTCATAAGTTATCTCTGATCAGCACTAATATTTACTCTGCAGTACTAGGTGGAAAGTATCGCCATGTGCCAACGGCTGGCACAGGTGGAGGATGAGCTTAAGAAGCTCAAACTTTCGGGGGAAAGTTCTTCCTCCCAGGGGCCGTCACCTGCTCGGTTGAAGGCAGAACTGGAGAAGACCCAACAACTTCTGACGGAGGAACAACAGAAGTTATCCGAATAGGCCAGTAGGCTGAGCCAGATCGATGCTCAATTGAAGACCTACGATAGGAAGCTGGAGTTGGCCTCCATGGCGAAGCAATGGGTCGTCGCCGACTTGGAAGAAAAGAACCAGGAAGCCAGGCGACTGGCCGAGAAGCTGAAGACCGCGGAGAATTCCCTGGTTGCTGAGCGGGAGAGCCGCTCGGCCAAGGAGACTGAACTGCAAGGCCACGTGAAGCGCCTTGAAGATGAGTTGTTGGCGTCGCGAGCTGCTTTGAAGACCTACCAGGAGGCTGAGCCAGTTCACTTTGCCGCCATGAAACATCAATACCTCCGCTCGGAGCCATTTCTCGAGAAGGCGACAGATCGTATCGTCCGTTCGTTCGAGCTGGCCATCACCGTCACGATCACCTAACTGAAAATGAACGACCACCTCCCTGAAGGATTTTCCGACCGGGATGTTAACCAAGTCCAGCTTCTGGAGGGTATCCCTAACGAGGCGTTTGAGTATATCGAGTGAGCGAGCGGTCAGCAGAGTTTCTTTTTTTTTTTTAAGTCTCCATGTAATTCTGTCGCTCGGCAGCGCCTATCAATGAAATCATTTTGCGCCCTCCTTTATGTGATATGTGCTGTTTGCTTTGCCAAGTGTTTGGATGCGTAGTTCCGTTCGGCTACGGAACCCATGCCATTATTGAAGTACTCGCCTAGGATCATATCTCCGGGGTTTAGAGTAGTCGCTCGACTTTCATTTAGCGCATGCGTTGGATTACCTCCCAAGGCTGGGTTTTAACGTTGCCGCTCGACGGTCTTCAAGGCGGAGTATTTATGGTCGCCGCTTCGACCTTGGGGTTTAACGTCGCCGCTCGACGGTCTTCAGGCCGGGTATTTATAGCCGCCGGTTCGGCTCTGACGTTTAACGTCGCCGCTCAACGGTCTTCAGGCCAGGTATTTATAGCCGCAAGTTCGGCTCTGGTGTTTAACGTCGCCGCTCGACGGTCTTCAGGCTAGGTATTTATAGCCGTCGGTTTGGCTCTGGCGTTTAACGTCGCCGCTAGACGGTCTTCAAGGCGGAGTATTTATGGTTGCCACTCCGACCCTGTGGTTTAACGTCGTCGTTCGACGGTCTTCAGGCCGGGTATTTATAGCCGCCGGTTCCGCTCTAGCGTTTAACTTCGCAGCTCAACGGACTTCAGGCCGGGTATTTATAGCCGCCGGTTCGGCTCTGGCGTTTAACGTCGTTGCTCGATGGTCTTTAGGGCGGAGTATTTATGGTCGCCGCTCTGACCCCGGGGTTTAACGTCGCCGGTCGATGGTCTTCAAGCCGGGTATTTATAGCCGCCGGTTCGGCTCTGGCGTTTAACGTCGTCGCTCGACGGTCTTCAGGCCGGGTATTTATAGCCGCCGGTTCGGCTCTGGCGTTTAACGTCGCCGTTCGACGGTCTTCAGGGCGGAGTATTTATAGTCGCCGCTCCGACCCTGGGGTTTAACGTCGCCGCTCGACGGTCATTAGGTCGTGTATTTATAGTCGTTGGTTCGGCTCTGGCATTTAACGTCGCCGCTTGATGGTCTTCAGGCCGGGTATTTATAGCCGCCGGTTTGGCTCTGGCGTTTAACGTCGCCGCTTGACGGTCTTCAGGCCGGGTATTTATAGCCGCTGGTTCGGCTCTGGCGTTTAACGTCGCTTCTCGACGGTCTTCAAGGCGGAGTATGTAAGACCGTTGAATTCGATAGAGGGGGGGGTGAATATCGATTCGAAAATCTCGAGTTAAAACGTAGCGGAAAAGTAAAGAAGTAAAGCGATGAACACTGTTGATTTTTACTTCGTTCGGAGCCTGTGACGACTCCTACTCGAAGGCCCGTACTCCTTGAGTACTTTCGTTGGGCAATTCACTAGCAATTCGGATAATTACAATTTACGTACAAATATTGCTAATGAAAAGAAAGAAAACAAAGCTAACCGACAAACAATGAATTAAAAAGAGAGCCGGAGTGAGTCGTCGGAGCTTTGTGAACGTCGTTGGGCCTTGAGCGGGTGATTGGACTCGAGTTCTCGGGCGATCTCTTGAAGCTCCTGCAGGCTTCTTTATATCTTTCTCGGGCGCTGGATCCCTTGGGCGCACAGATTTGACTAACACTCCCAACCAGCATGCTCCAAGTGTCAACGTCGTCACAGGGATAAAATTTGCCTCGGGCGCTGGATCCCTTCAGGCGCCGGACTCAGCGCCGGGCCATTCAGGCGCGGACCTTTCTACAAAAGCGGTGTTAGTCAGGGCAAATAAACCTGCGGCGGTTTGTTAGCACATTTTCTGGATCGCTAAGTAATAAAAATTAGCATCAAGTATGACTTAGATTCGTCTTTCGGGCAGGAATCTAGTCACGATGTCGACTTAGATATCCGAAATGGATCTAAGCGGATCGACGCCTAATGTTCCCTTCCGGGAACGCGTCCGCAGTCCCTCCCCTCCGGTGACTTACCTTACTTACCGCGGCGTCCGGTCAGCCCGTCGGCCGTCTGGACTTCTTGCCAGCAGCCCGTCGACCCGCTTGGACTTCTCGCCGACTATCCGGTCAGCCCGTCGACCTGGTGGACTTCTATAGCGTCCGGTCGGCGACGCTTGGACTTCTGCCCGACTATCCGGTCAGCCCGTCGACCTAGCTGGACTTCGTGCCAGACATCTGGTCAGCCCGTCGACCTGTCTGGACTTCTCCTGCACACTCGATCAAAGTGTTAGACAACAACACAACTAACTTAACCTATTTGTCATTCATCAAAACCTGGGTTAGACCGTTAGTGCTACCCGCACCAACAGAGTATTTATGGTCGCTACTCCGATCCTGGGGTTTAACGTCACCGCTCGACGGTTTTCAGGCCAAGTATTTATAGCCCCCGGTTCGGCTCTGGCGTTTAACACCGCCACTCGACGATTTTCAAGGCGGAGTATTTATGGTCGCCGGTCCGACCCTGGGGTTTAACGTCACCGTTCGACGGTCTTCAGGCCGGGTATTTATAGCCGCTGGTTCAGCTCTGGAGTTTAACGTCGTCGTTCGACGGTCTTCAGGGCGGAGTATTTATGGTCACCGCTCCGACCCTGGAGTTTAACATCGCCGCTCGACGTTCTTCAGGCCGGGTATTTATAGCCGCCGGTTCGGCTCTTGCATTTAACGTCGCTGCTCGACGGTCTTCAGGCCGGGTATTTATAGCCGCCGGTTCGACTCTGGCGTTTAACGTCGCCGCTCGACGGTCTTCAAGGCAGAGTATTTATGGTCGCCGCTCTGACCCTGGGGTTTAACGTCGCCGCTTGACGGTCTTCAGGCTAGGTATTTATAGCCGCCGGTTCGGCTTTGGCATTTAATGTCGCCGCTCGACGGTCTTTAGGCCGGGTATTTATAGTCGCCGGTTCGGCTCTGGCGTTTAATGTCGCCGCTCGACGGTCATCAGGCCGGGTATTTATAGCCGTCGATTCGGCTCTGCCGTTTAACATCGCCGCTCAACGGTCTTCAGGCCGGGTATTTATAGCCGTCGGTTCGGCTCTGGCGTTTAACATCGCCGCTCGACGGTCTTACGAGTTACCCAGCCATTCAGCAATGATCTTGCAATCCTTTGCTTTTCAATTTTAACCCTGCAGTCAAAAGGCGTAGGACAAAGAATAGATACACGACACTAAATACATCGGCGCATGTTTCACCCAGCTCGATACGGTTGGAGATGGTTCGCACTCCATGGACGTTTCATTCGTCGTCCGTCTTCATCTTCTAAATAGTAAGCTCCCGAGCGGAGCCTCTCCAAGATCTTGAACGGTCCAACCCACGGAGCCTCTAGCTTGCCAACGTCGCCGACCGGTTTCACCTTTCTCCATACTAGGTCGCCGACCTGAAAGGATCGAGGGATTACCCGCCGGTTGTAGCTTTGCCTCATTCTTTGCCGATAGGCCGTCAGCCGAGCGGCCACCTTGACACACGTCTCATCCACCAAGTCAAACTCCAGTTATCTCCGCTTGGCGTTGTCCGCGTCGTACTGCTGCACCCGGTCAGATTCTATTCCAACTTCGACGGGAACGACGGCCTCGCCCCCATATACCAAGTGGAAAGGCGTGCCACCCGTCCCCTCCTTGGGCATCGTTCGGATTGCCCACAATAACCCTGGAAGCGCATCCACCCAGCTGCTCCCAACGTGGTCGAGTCGAACTCGGAGAATCCACAGGATCTCTCGATTGGCTACTTCGACTTGCCCATTGCTTTGGGGGTAAACCACTGAGGTGAAAGCCTGTTGGATGCCGTATCCTTCGCACCACTCTCTGAGTTGCTGACCGACAAACTGTCTTCCGTTGTCTGAGATGAGCCAGCGCGGGATGCCGAACCGACAAATAAGGTGTTGCTAGATGAACTTCTTGACCATTTGTTCAGTGATCCGGGCTAGCGGCTCAACCTCTACCCACTGGGAGAAGTAATCAACGATTACGAGTAAAAACTTCTGTTGACCGGTTGCCATGGGGAAGAGCCCCACTATGTCCAGGCCCCACTGGTCGAACGGGCAGGATACCGCGGACGTCTTCATTTCCGTCCTCGGGCGGTGTGAGAGATTGTGGTACTTTTGGAAGGACAAGCAAGTGGCTACGGTTCGAGCGGCGTCCTCCTGAAGGGTAGGCCAAAAGTATCCAACCAGCAAAATCTTCCTTGTTAGCGAACGACCGCCCGGGTGTCCACCACAGGAGCCTTGGTGTACCTCCTGCAGTATGTAGTCGATGTCTTCCGACCTGACGCACCTGAGAAGCGGTTGGGAGAAAGCTTTCTTGTACAGCTGATCTCCGATTAATGTGAATCTGCCCGCTCGCCTTCTCAGCAGTTGAGCCTCTTCCCGATTAGAAGGCGTAGCTCCCGCTCGCAGAAACTCTATCAGCGTCGTTCTCCAGTCGCTGGGAAAGGTGAGTTCCTCCATCCGGTCGATATGGGCCACAAGGGACACTTGGTCGATCGACTGCTGAATGACGATCGACGATATGGAGCTGGCTAGTTTCGCCAGTTCGTCCGTCGATCGATTCTTCGCTCGGGGAACCTTCTTTATGGCCACCTCTTGGAAATTGGCTTTCAACTTTTTGAAAGCCTCGGCGTAGAGCCTGAGCCGAGCGCTATTGATTTCGAACATTCCGGAGAGTTGTTGGGCGACTAACTGTGAGTCCGAATGAATCAAAACTCTGATGGCTCCCACGTGCTGAGCGGCTTGCAGCCCGACTATGAGAGCCTCGTACTCGGCTTCATTGTTGGTTGCTCGGTAGTCCAGCCGAACAGACAGCTGCATTCGTTCTTCTTTGGGGGAGATCAGTAGTATTCCCACCCCACTCCCTTACCGGGTGGAAGACCCATCCACATACACCTTCCAGGTGGCTTTGGGCTCGGGGTCTTGCACCTCGGTGATGAAATCTACCAGAGATTGTGCCTTTATGGCTGTCTGGGGATGATATTGAATATCAAACTCACTGAGCTCCGTGGTCCACTTGATCAGCTGCCCTGATGCTTCTGGATTGAGGAGGACCCTGCTCAATGGGTTGTTAGTCATTACTATGATGGTATGCGTGAGAAAATACGGACGGAGTCTCCGAGCGGCGAGGACCAGTGCAAAGCCGAGTTTCTCGATACCAGTGTAGCGGGATTCAGCGTCTTTTAATATATGGCTCAAGAAGTATACAGGTTGTTCCTCGCCGTTCAGTCTTACTAGGACCGAGCTGACCGCGTGATCGGTCGAGGACAGGTAAATTTTGAGGGGTTCACCAGCTATTGGCTTGGCTAGCACTGGCAAGGAGTTGAGATAGGATTTGAGCTCCTCGAACGCCCGATCGCACTCCTCGTCCCATTGGAATTTCGTGGCTCGGTGCAGGATCTTGAAAAATGGTAGGCTCCGATCAGCAGACTTTGAAATGAACCTTGATAAAGCTGTTATCCGGCTGGTAAGACGCCGTGCTTCCCTTAGGTTTCTTGGTGGTAGCATATCTTGTAGCGCTTTCACCTTGCTGGGATTAGCCTCAATGCCCCGCTCGGTCACAATGTATCCCAGGAAACGTCCGCTCTTAGCATCGAACAGACATTTCTGGGGGTTGAGCTTGATTCCGTACGTCCGCAGCATATGGCAGGTCTCCTTTATATCTACACAAAGATCGACAGCTCGGAGTAATTTAATCAATATATCGTCTATATATACCTCCATATTGCGCCCGACTTGCCGCCTGAATATTTTGTTCATAAGATGTTGGTAAGTGGCCCCAGCATTCTTCAAGCTGAACGACATCACGTTGTAGCAGTAGGTGCCGTCCGCCGTGATGAAGCTAACCTTCTCCTGGTCCTCACGGGCGAGCGGCACCTGGTGGTATCCTTGGTATTCATCCAACATGCATATTAGCTCGCACCCGGCGGTTGAATCTACCATCTGATCAATTCTGGACAGAGGATAAAAGTCCTTCGAGCATGCTTTGTTCAGGTCCCGAAAGTCGATGCAAACTCTCCATTTGTTGTTCGGCTTGGAAACGAGTACTACGTTCGCGAGCCAGCTCAGGAATTGCACCTCGCGTATGTGGCCGACCTCCAGGAGCTTCTCAACCTCCGCTCGGATTATTTGATTCTGTTCGGTACTGAAGTCTCTCTTTCGTTGCTTCACTGGCCGTGCGTCCGGTCGGACATGGAGCTCGTGCTGAGCTACGCTTGGGGAAATACCGGGCAGTTCGTGCGTTGACCATGCGAAGACATCGTGATTTTGTTGGAGGCATTTGATGAGCTCTTTCCTTTGTTCCCCCTCCAGGTCAGATGCTATGAAAGTGGTGGTCTCCGGTCGGCCAGAATGAAACTGCACTTCCTCCTTTTCCTCATAAACTAAAGTAGGTGGTTTCTCGGTTATAGCGTTTACCTCGATCCGGGGTGTCTTCCGTGCAGATCTGACTTCAGAGTGGACCATTTCCACGTAGCAACGCCAAGCTGCTAGCTGGTCACCTCGGACCTCTCCTACTTGGTCCTCGACGGAGAATTTTATTTTCCGACAAAAAGTAGAGACGACAGCCTGAAACACGTTGAGGGCGGGGCGACCCAAGATCACGTTGTAGGCGGAGGGGGCGTCTACCATGATAAAGTTAGTGGCCCACGTCATCCGGAGCGGCTCTTCTCCCAGTGATATGGCTAGTCGGGTCTGTCCGACCGGCAGAACTTCGTTTCCTGTGAACCCGTACAGTGGGGTTGTCATGGGCAACAACCCGGCTCTGTCAATTTAGAGTTGGTTGAATGCCTTCTTGAAGATGATGTTGACCGAGCTGCCTGTATCAATAAATATACGGTGAATAGTATAATTATCTATTACCGCTTTGATGATGAGAGCGTTGTCATGCGGCACTTCGACTCCCTCGAGGTCCCTCGGACCAAAGCTAATCTCAGGGTCGTTCGCCTTCTCCTCGCTATAGCCCACCACGTGGATCCTTAGCTACCGAGCATGTGACTTCCGGGCCCGGTTATAATCCCCGCCGGTGGGCCCTCCTGCTATGATATTGATCTCCCCCCGAGCGGCGTTGCTTCTGTTTTCTTCCTCCCATGCGGATGGTCTAGCTCGCTCATGAGAGGTCCGGGGCTGATCACCGTGATGTGGTCGCTCGGATGATCGCCTAACTTCTCGTCGCCCGTCGTCCTGGTGCCGATGCCGCTGGTTGGGCGAGGGCGATCGGCGGTGATAGTTTCTTGGCGTCTGTGAGACAAATGGGGCGAACCCTCGACAATCGTGAGTGTTGTGGCTAGCCGACTGGTGTAGGGAATAAAACATGGGAGTCCATACCTTTCACTTCGACCTCAGTCGTTCGGCAACCACATGTTGGACGGCATACGGCTTGGCCTCGTAATGTTGTCGGGCCCCCTTAGCTTGGGCCCCTCTAGGGGGCTGGTGGCTGATAGGTGGCATCTTTTCAGTAGGCGCCGGTGATTTAGTAGGCATCTCTTTCCTTCTGGCTGCCTGGGTCTCTTCCACATTGATGTACTCGCTTGCCTTTTTTAGCATATGGTTGTAATCGCGAGGCGGCTTCCGGATGAGCGAATGGAAGAAATCCCCCTCAATCAATCCTTGGGTAAAGGCGTGCATCATGGTCTCGGATGAAACTGTCGGGATATCCATGGTCGCTTGGTTGAATCGTTGAATGTAGGCTCGAAGAGTCTCTCTGGGCCCCTGCTTCATGGAGAATAGGTTGACGCTCGTCTTTTGATAGCGCCTACTACTTGCGAAGTGGTGGAGGAACGCCTTCGGAAGTCCTTAAAACTTTGAATCGATCAGTCCGGCAACCTCCGGAACCATCGTTGCGCCGAGCCGGACAGGGTAGTGAGGAAGACCCGGCACTTAACTCCGTAAGTGTATTGATGTAGAGTAGTGGCGTTATCGAACTTATCGAGATGGTCGTCCGGGTCGATCGTACCACTGTATTCTCCAATCGCCAGGGGGGGTGATAACCATGATTTTGGCTATATTATCTTAATTCATAATGCACATTTTTAATGGTCTTTTTATAGCTTAATCTCACATTTACATCATGATCCGGCGGTAAGAATGGGGGACCCACTTCCTGAAGGGTCCCAGCTTGAGGACAGATGGAGGGCTGACTAAGCGGTTAATGGCCGCGCCTAGCAGTTGAGTAGGTCCGAGCGGAGCCAAAGATAACCCAGCCATGGGCTTTGGTTTCCGACGCCAAGGCGGGAAGACTGAATGGCCGAGCGGGTGTCCGCCCGGCTGGGACCAAAAGGCTGAGCGGGTGGTCCGCTCGGCCAGGATAAGGGCGAGGATACAAAGATTAGCCGAGCGGCCTATTCGTTCGGCTCGGGATATGGGATGTCAGCAAAGGCATGTCTGATGATTATGCCGTACACAAGATTGCACGATGGAGGATCTCGCCGTCACATCACGGAGAGGTTGATACAGTAGCGGTATGGCCTTATGGATGCCCTTCTGACAAACCCATACCTGGGCATGGTCGAAAGCAGGTGATTGCTTTGATTGGCGCGCCCAGGCTCCTTCGAGAGGTCCATATAAGGCATCCATTTCTTCATCGGAGGTACGCGGGTCTTAATCTCTGAAGCCACCTCTTTGTTATTCCTCGCCTGACTTGAGCGTCGGAGGGCCGTCGTCGGGCCTTTGTTGTAGGTTCGCGGAGCACTCGAGGTCCAGCAGGAGCGCCACGTCCCCGACGTCTGTCGACTCAGATCAATTTGGCGCCGTCTGTGGGAACGCACCTGCATCCGAACGGAAACGATGGACGAGGCTGGACGACAACATACGGTGGCACTTTCAACAGAAGAACTCGACGCTCTGGTCGAGATGAGGGCCGCCAAAATTGTGGAGCAAAAATAGAAAGCAGCAGCCGAGCGGCCAGAGCAACAAGCAACATCTGCGTCGGGTGGCCGAGCGGAAGCACCTCCAGCCACCGTCGCATTCCATCGAGCCTTATTTCGCACCCCTGAAGCCGCACCAGCTCGAAGAGATGGAGGATCCTCTTCAGACGAGATGCCTAGGCGAGATGACAAAAAGGGGAAAGCCCCCCGAGCGGACTCATCTCCCGAGCGGATCAATCGCCAATTCTCGGAGGCTATTCTACGAGACCCTCTGCCCAAGCACTACGTGCCTCCGACAATGGGCGACAATTCACAGGGAAGTTGCTTGAAGATTGGTGCAAGAGCTATGGGATTGAGCAACACTTCACGTCCGTGGCTTATCCCCAGAGCAACGGTCAAGCCGAAGCGACCAATCGGGAAATCCTTCGCATCCTACGCACTCGGCTCGACCATCTCGGAGGAAGCTGGCCAGATGAGGTGCCGGGCGTCTTGTGGGCCATCCGAACGGCTCCAAAGGAAGGAACGGGCGTCACGCCTTTCCATTTGGTGTACGGCGGCGAGGCAGTCATTCCGGTGGAAGTCGGCGTTGAGTGCGTCCGGATCCAGAGCTATGATGATGGCAGCGCCGAACGGAGGAACATGGAGCTGGATTTGGTCGAAGAGGAGCGAGCCAAGGCGTCCGTTCGACTGATGGCATACCGTCAGCGGATGAAGCAAAACTACAACCGGCGCGTCATTCCCAGATCATTCTGGAAGAAAGTCAAGCCGGTCGGCGAAGTCGGCAAGCTTGAAGCTCCGTGGGCGGGTCCCTTCAAAATCATCGAGAAGCTCCGCTCGGGTGCGTATTATTTGGAGGATGAGGAAGGTCGGCAGCTAGATAGGCCGTGGAGCGCGAACCACCTCCAGCCTTACCGAGCAGGGTGAAAGGTGTGCCTATGTAAATCATCCTGTGTACTTTTTTCGACTGAATACTTGAAATGCAGAAATGAAAAATCAAGAGAACAAATAATGCATCACCAACAGAGGAACGAAGGCCCCGCGCCGTTCGGCCGGAGGTAAATTCGTCGAGCCAAGCGCTCGAGACGAAGGCCCCGCACCGTTCGGCCGGAGGTAAATTTGTCGAGCCAAGCGCTCGAGGAACGAAGGCCCCGCGCCGTTCGGCCGGAGGTAAATTTTTCGAGCCAAGCACTCGAGGAACGAAGGCCCCGCGCCGTTCGGCCGGAGGTAAATTTGTCGAGCCAAGCGCTCGAGGAACGAAGGCCCCGCGCCGTTCGGCCGGAGGTAAATTTGTCGAGCCAAGCGCTCGAGGAACGAAGGCCCCGCGCCGTTCGGCCGGAGGTAAATTTGTCGAGCCAAGCGCTCGAGGAACTAGGGCCCCGCGCCGCGCGGCCGGAGGTAAATTTATCGAGCCAAGCTCGAGGAAGGATAGCCGTTCGGCCGGAGGTAAATTTGTCGAGCCAAGCGCTCGAGGAACGAAGGCCCCGCGCCGTTCGGCCGGAGGTAAATTTGTCGAGCCAAGCGCTCGAGGAACGAAGGCCCCGCGCCGTTCGGCCGGAGGTAAATTTGTCGAGCCAAGCGCTCGAGGAACGAAGGCCCCGCGCCGTTCGGCCGGAGGTAAATTTGTCGAGGCAAGCGCTCGAGGAACGAAGGCCCCGCGCCGTTCGGCCGGAGGTAAATTTGTCGAGGTAAGCGCTCGAGGAACGAAGGCCCCGCGTCATTCGGCCGGAGGTAAATTTGTCGAGCCAAGCGCTCGAGGAACGAAGGCCCCGCGCCGTTCGGCCGGAGGTAAATGGGTCGAGCCAAGCGCTCGAAGATCGAAGGCCCCGTACCATTCGGACGGAGGTATATTATCCTAGCCAAAATGCTCGACGAAGCAGACCCTGAGTCATTCGGCCAAGAGTACGTTATCCAAGCAGGGTGAAAGGAACCAAAAGTGATAAAAAGGAGGGCAAAAAGCTTCGCCGAACGGAAGCGTCAAAATTAGCCTGAAAGCCCGTATAGCCCAGACGTTAAACCGTAGAGCCGCGCCGATCGGCTATAAATATCCGAGCGGAGGTCGACGAGCCCCGTCGTTAAAGATCGAGAGCCGCGCCGATCGGCTATAAATATCCGCGCCGTCGAGCTCCGACGTTAAAGATCGAGAGCCGCGCCGATTGGCTATAAACATCCGCGCCGACGAGCTCCGTCGTTAAAGATCGAGAGCCGCGCCGATCGGCTATAAACATCCGCGCCGACGAGCTCCGTCGTTAAAGATCGAGAGCCGCGCCGATCGGCTATAAACATCCGCGCCGACGAGCTCCGTCGTTAAAGATCGAGAGCCGCGCCGATAGGCTATAAACATCCGCGCCGACGAGCTCCATCGTTAAAGATCGAGAGCCGCGCCGATCGGCTATAAATATTCGTGCCGACGAAACTAAGGACGCCAAATAACGAGCGTTCGCAAGTACTAAATTGATTAAGTCCGATCGGCCATCGGTTTGCCAATACTTCGCATTCACTGAATTCAAATAATGCAGCCAATCGCTAAACGATTTCGAGGAAAACAAGCCAATTGATTAACCTGATCGGTCGTCCAGTGGGAAACACGTGGAGCTTAACTGATCCTACGAATAAGCACCAAACAGACTAAAAAAAAAAAAGGGGCAATGAAGGGCAAACAAAAATACAGGCAAAGGAACATAATTTGGCCGATCGGCACATGCAAAAATTTACATCAGCAGAGCGGATGAAATACAAGAAGTACTTGGAAGAACTCGCCTCACTCCGGGTCCTCAAAATTAAAAAAGGCGTCCGGGATATCATCTATCATGGCCGCCAGGTCGGAGGCAGGAAGGTGCATGCCCGCAGGAAGGTGGCCACCCTTCTTCAAGTACTCCATGGTGACCTTGACCGCCTCGGCGAATGTTGAGGAGACGTTACCACCGAATTTTGTGCCGAACCGCTCCGAGCGGAGGTATTCTTGCTACACTGCTAGGGCGACTCGGCTCTCCCTCCTTATATTTTCGGCGCCGAGGCAATAAGTGAATCTTGGAGAACTTTCTCGGTCAACCTCCGCTTTAGTACGCTTCAGCCAGCGCCCTCCTGCTCAGCAGTTAGTTGGGCTTCGCTTTCTTAGATTGCTGATCTAGGGCTCGGACTTCAACTTTCATCTTATCCGGATCGCCAACGCCTCTTCCGCCATCTTGGCGCTTCACTTCTCCGTCGCTTCTTCACCAAGTCTTGAGTCGAACCACCTCTGCAGGCCGTCGGCGGCCTCTTCTTCGGCCTCGAGGACTTGTCTCTCCGCTCGGCTGATGGACCCCCAAGACTTGGAGTTTTCCCATGAGATCCTCCACTCGGCTAGCCGATGGCTAGTGGCGATTTGCTCGGCCCACTGTAAGGAAAATAATAAAATCAAGAACCAAACAGAGCATGGCACAAGAAGAAAAATGAACTTACCAGGTGGCTGCTGCATGTGGTTATCGCCAGTCGCTAGGCGTCATGAGGCCACCGAATCAAGGCGTCCTCGAAAAGCTTGGCGAGCGGACAAGGTTATTTCATGAATGGGGCTTGATGGCCGATCGGCTGACAATAAATATTCCTCCGAGGGGAATCGAAGGGTAGTCTTAATGGTAGGGTGGCCGGCCGGCACTTCCTCGAAGCGGTCGCCTGGCCCGAGGACTCCCTATGGTTGAAGTTTCGCCAACCGTCGTAGCGACGACGAGTCCGTGGAGGAGAACCAGAGGGCGTGCGGTGGGCGAGGCCATTGGGGTCCCGATCTGCGATGGCGTGCGATCGGCGAGCGACCCGATCGGCGCCTGTGGCTCGCCCTCTTGGGTCGGCGGAAGGCTGGGGTCTCTTCGACGTTTCCGCCGAACTTCCATGGTGAATCCCGACCGGGACTCCGCTCGAGCGGAGGAACAGGATCCGCCTCAACCTCCGCTTGAAGCGGACGGGCAACCTCTTTGGGGGACTCGCCCCTCTCTCATCCGCCGGGCGGCCGGGATAAGACCCGCTCGACGAGTTCTTTTTGGTAGCCGCCTCAATTTCCACGGCCTTGATTTGGTGATCGGTAGCCTTGGAGCGCCACATGACTTCACTGCAGTAAAAAATTAAAATCGGTTAGATAATAAAGGCGAAGGGAGTAAAGAGTCCTTACTCATGCGGTAGGGGAGATTGGCCCGAACGGGAGATAATCCAAAATGTACAACACTCCCTTGAGAAGCAACTGGTCGATTTTGTACCACTGACTGGACAACCAGTTCGCCGCATGAAGGTAGGCCGGATTGCTTCTAAATTTGCCGAGCTCCTACTGGGTCGGCACAGTGATCCGCCATTTGGTTCGGAATGCTGGCCGCTCGGGATAGAAGAAGAACTCCTTCCAGTGCTTGTTGGAGGTCGGCATATTATCAAAAAATTTGAAGCCTATTCTACTTTGGAAAATAAAAGTGCCCAACTAGGATTGTTTGGGGTAGAAGAAATAGTGGAATATCTGGGGGTCGAGTGGGATACTGTGCAGCCTAAAGAGGACGACCACTCGCTCAGCAGCCTAAAGGAATTCGGCACAAGTTGGCCGAGCGGGATGCGAAAATAATTACAAACCTCCAAAATAAAGGGATGGGTAGGAAATCTAAGGCCGCCCTGGAATTGGTCTAGAAAAAAACAAACGGTGCAGATCGGAGGGTTATGGGGCCGGTCGGTCGGGTCGGCTATAACTATTTCATGGTCATCAGGGATCCCGTACGTCCGAACAAGGCGCCGAGCGCCCTCTTCATCAAATCGACTCTCCATGGTCAGATACCAAGGGCCATGAACATCAACAGTGGGTACGGAAGTGCTTCCCATGACTAAAATACCAAGAAAAAGAAAGAAGGAAGCCGAAAGAAACTCGGAAACGGAGGACAAAAAGGTTCGCAAGCAAGGGAACGAAAGAAGTCCCACGCGAAAGGGAAAGGCCGGACGAAAGGAGGGGAGAAGCTTACTGAGGGAGGATGAGCGGAGAAGATCACCAGAAAGTCGAAAAACACCAAGAGGCAAGAACTAGGACAGCCAGAACGAAACAGCCGCGGGCACCTTCGACGGAAGACGCGGAATGAAACAGAGAATGCAGCGTAAAGGCGAAGATGAAGGCTTTATGCGAACGAGGCTGGTCAGCCTCGTCCGTCGGATGCAGGTCACGAGAGGCGAGGTCATCATCTAACTGTCCATTTCAAAGTAATCGGCGTCCCATCGTACGGATCATCACCGCCACGCAAGAAGAGCCACGTGGCGCTCTGTCACCAGGCGCAATTAATGCGCCCATACCTCGCATGCTTCGACTTAATGAAGAGGATTTGCGTGATTTTCGAGAAGATTTAGACAAGCAAACATCTGTTGGTGTAATCTTAGGTCAAGGTTGACCTGGTTGACCTGACTCGAGTTGACCTGACTCGAGTTGTGTTTTGATGTTTGACGATGTTTGACGAGAAGAGAGTTGTATTCTTGATGTTTGACAAGAATAGGTGTTTGGGAGATTGTAGGTGTAACCTTAAGTCAAGGTTGACCTGGTTGACTGATTGAAAAGTCAAGGAGCTTGGCACGCGAAAAGTCCAAGTATGGAGACTTGGCATGGAAAACTCAAGCACGGAGACTTGGCACGGGAAAAGTCAAGTATGGAGCACGGGAAAAGTCAAGTATGGAGACTTGGCAGGGAAAGTCAAGTATGGAGACTTGGCACGGAGAAGTCAGCAGGAGCTTGGCACGAGGAAAGTCCTAACTGGGATGTTAGGCGGTGGAAAGTCCTGAGAGTGAAACCAGGCGGTGGGAAAGTCCTAACGGGATGTTAGGCAGTGTGGAAAGTCCAGTGAGTGAAGTCGTGACTGGGAAAGTCCTAACTGGAATGTTAGGCGGTTGGAAAGTCTGTGAGTGAAGCAGGCGGTGAAAGTCCTAAGCGGGATGTTGGCGGTGTGGAAATCTGGTGAGTGAAGCCGGTGAAAGTCCGAGTGAGTGCAGAAGCGGAAAATCCAGATGGATCGGGATGATCGGACATCCGGTGTGGAAAGTCCAAGTAGGTCGAAAGGATTGGCCGGACACTTGGCGGGAATTCTAGCAGTCAAGGGTGACCGGATGCTAGGCGCAATGTACCAACAGTCAAGATTGACCGGATGTTGGTTTGGACTTGGTTTGGCGAAAACCATGAGTGGATCGATACGGTGATCGATCCGGTGATCTGAATATTCGATCGGTGCGGTGATCGATCAAGAATACATCGCAGTACATCTTGTGATAATTGATCGGCGGTGACCGATCGAGTCGATCGAGCGAGACAGAGCGGGCGCAGAGGGGCTGATCGGTCGGGGACCGATCAACCCTAGGCTGATCGGTCCCCGAACCGATCAGGAAGTTCCCTGATCGGTCTGTGGACCAATCAGGAGGTTCCCTGATCGGTCCATGGACCGATCAGAGACGGAACAGAAGCGAAGGCTAGGGAATATGATCGGTCTGTGGACCGATCCACATGGAGCCTGATCGGTCCACAGACTGATCAAGGCACTAGCCGTTGCGACGCAACGGCTATATTTCTTCTGTGTTTCTTCGCTTTCTTCGCAGGTTATAAAAGGTGGGCTGCAGCTGCGAGCATCCTCTCTTCTACTTCTTCCTGTCCCTAAGTGCTGCTGTGCTTGAGCTTTGTTGAGCTCCTCCAAAAGCTTCGCGTAAGCTTCCGACTGGATCACCTGCTGTTGTAGGTGCTTGGAGCTGTTGCTTCTTCCAGTCGACGAGAATGCAAGATTATTTTTACATTCGTATTGTCTTCTGCTTTCTTGTATTTCTTGTACATTCATCTTGCTGTTGCAAGAGTATTGTGGCGAGGTTTCTCCACCCAGAAGGAGTGTTCGTATTAGCCTGTTTTCCGGGGTTTCATCCACCGACGGATTGATAGGCTTCGTCCACCTTACGGACACGCCGAGGAGTAGGAGTATCATCTCCGAACCTCGTTACATCGGTTTGTTTGAGGTTTGTTTTCTTTTCCTTCGTTTCTACGTGTTATTTTCCGCTGCGCTAACCCTAGTTTGTAGAAACGTGACGATTTGGGGTCGGCTATTCACACCCCCCTCTCTAGCCTCCGTACGAAGGATCCTAACAACAT
The DNA here is from genome assembly GCF_018446385.1 of Zingiber officinale. Classification (NCBI taxonomy): domain Eukaryota; kingdom Viridiplantae; phylum Streptophyta; class Magnoliopsida; order Zingiberales; family Zingiberaceae; genus Zingiber; species Zingiber officinale. The sequence goes on along the minus strand of NC_055996.1, from coordinate 3,648,146 downwards.
CCACGTTGAGCGACAAGACAACCAAAACGAAGAGCCGAGCGGCTGAATTTGGCATAAAGGCCGAACGACTGAATTTGGCATAAAGGCCGAACGGCTCAAGGGATATTATAAGCGACGGTAAGGCGACGACCGCCCGCTCGGACACATAGTCCAGTCAGTCGGACTCACTGCCTCCTTCGACTAGACTTGAAGGGAAGGCAAGTGATCCGGCGGTAAGAATGGGGGACCCACTTCCTGAAGGGTCCCAGCTTGAGGACAGATGGAGGGCTGACTAAGCGGTTAATGGCCGCGCCTAGCAGTTGAGTAGGTCCGAGCGGAGCCAAAGATAACCCAGCCATGGGCTTGGGTTTCCGACGCCAAGGCGGGAAGACTGAATGGCCGAGCGGGTGGTCCGCTCGGCCAGGATAAGGGCGAGGATACAAAGATTAGCCGAGCGGCCTATTCGTTCGGCTCGGGATATGGGATGTCAGCAAAGGCATGTCTGATGATTATGCCGTACACAAGATTGCACGATGGAGGATCTCGCCGTCACATCACGGAGAGGTTGATACAGTAGCGGTATGGCCTTATGGATGCCCTTCTGACAAACCCATACCTGGGCATGGTCGAAAGCAGGTGATTGCTTTGATTGGCGCGCCCAGGCTCCTCCGAGAGGTCTATATAAGACATCCATTTCTTCATCGGAGGTACGCGGGTCTTAATCTCTGAAGCCACCTCTTTGTTATTCCTCGCCTGACTTGAGCGTCGGAGGGCCGTCGCCGGGACACCCCTCCCGGCTCGGTTTGTTGCAGGTTCGCCGGAGCACTCGAGGGTCCAGCAGGGAGCGCCACGTCCCCAGCGTCCGTTGACTTCTGATTCGGACAGGATCACATCATATTTCATAATTGCATTTGAATTTGGACTTAATTGCAAATTAGCTTATAATGATGGTATTTGATGCTAATATTTGTTTATTATTTTGTAGGCATCAAAAGGGTCATGGACCCGATCAAATCAGACCACATTTGGGCTCAAATCAAGGGCTTAATGAGGCGATCAAACCTTGGAGCATTATGGACCGTCCATTGAAGATTGGAGAGATCTACACCATCCACTGAAGATCTGGCTCATCCAACCTAATGAGAAGCAGATCTGGTCCATTGATGAAGATCCGAAGCTTTTGATCCAGATCTGAAGACATCACAACCGTTAGATGAGAGCAAAACAGTATGGACCGTTGGATCAGATCTAAGGAGATTTAAAACCCGCGTGAGAAGCTACAGTGATTAGGCTCGGGCGTTCACGATTTCTTCACTGTAGCATCATCTTCTTCGCAACGACGCGCAGCTCCCGTTCCACAATTTCAGATCCAAGAGTTGAGCTTCTTCACCGACGACGATCTTTGAGCTACCGGCGTCCATCTTCCTAGAACGGAGAGTGCCAGTGGGAGGTTTCTCAGTGCGATTTGGGTTTTGCTCACTGTCGCTTACCTGATCGGGGAGGTTTCCGATCAGCGTAATTCGCTTCCATCAGTGCTTGAAGGGAGGTTTCTGAGAGCTACTGAACCTTTTCTGCATTCCATGCCACAGCAAAACGGGGTTGATTTGGCCATTTGATCTGGTTTGCGATTCACAGAACCCGAGCTCTGTTCTTCGGCAGATGGGATTATCAGATGATTGTGAGCTTGAGGGGAGGTTTCCAATAGCTGTGAGTGTCTTCTGGTGATAGTTGGGAGCTAGAGATTAGTAATTGGGTGCTTGATGGGAGGTTTCAGAAAGCATTTCTGTTGCTCGGCAGATTGTAGAGGTTTGAACTCGGATTTGGGTAGTGGAATGTTTAGGGTTTATGTTTTCTTTTAAATCGTTCTTGAATTGCTCAGATCTGAAGATCTGATAGGTAGCTTACACTTTAATCTTTGAATTTCCTTTCTTATTTCAGTTCTTGTTTGAATTTTCTTTGAAAACCCATATCTGATGTCTTTCCTGTAATTCTGATTTTGTTTGTGTTGCAATCTGAATCTTGATGAGAAATTGCATTTTAGATTCTGTTTTGAATTAGAATTTCTGTTAACACAAGCTTGTTTAGTTTTGGTAATTTAGTTAGTTAATTCTTGTTCTTTACATTAGATTTGTGGTATCCGAGATGGAGTTTCAATGTTGAATGATTAACTTGAAATTCGGATTGTTTACCTCAGTTATATGTTGTTGATCATGTGTGAGATTGGATAATTTGTTAGTGGAAGAATTCGATTCAATGATACTAAATTGATTTTAATGTGTTGAGATGAAGTGAAAAATGTTTGGATAAGAAACACATTTCTTTGAGCCATTTTAAATTGTTCTAATGCACTTTTGGCGATTAGATGTATTCAAGTTAAATTAGATTTTGATTGGAACCAAAACAAGAATTCACACACACACACTCATTAGTTAACCTTGGAAAAACACGACTTGGGACTCCTTACTACACGTATTATTTTAGTCTATGAATGTGTTCCAATCTTTATTAATTTGATGTGCCACGTGACATGAAAATGGCCAACATCGTCCATCGTTGCGCCGAGCCGGACAGGGTAGTGAGGAAGACCCGACACTTAACTCCGTCAGTGTATTGATGTAGAGTAGTCGCGTTATCGAACTTATCGAGATGGTCGTCTGGGTCGGTCGCACCACTGTATTCTCCAATCACCAGGGGGGGCATAGTGCCTCGGGAGCGGATCCTGCAGAATCGCTTCTGAGAACTGACGATTGATCCGCTCGGGAGAAGAATCGGTCCGAGGCGCCTTGCCTTTCTTGACGTCCCGAGCGGGAGGTTCATCGGACGATCCTTGGTTGGCCTGGTTGAGCTCGGAGGGAGTCTGGAACAGAGCCATATGGAATGGAATCGGGGTGGGCGACACTTCTCCTGGCGTGCCGGTCTGCCCCTTATTCTACGCCTAGGTAGAAAACTGCTCCGATCGATCTTCCAACGCCACTCGGCCACCGGATGCCGAGGTAGCCTGCTGCACAAGCCGCTCAGCTTGTGCCTTCTGCTGCTGCTCCACTATTTTTGTCGCTCGCGCCTGGATGAGCGTGTCGAGTTCTTCTGGAGAGAGCGTCACGGTGTGTGAACGTCCAGCTTCCTCCATCTTCTCCGCTCGGATTCAGGTGTGTTCCCACAGACGACACCAATTTGATCCTGTCCGAGCACTGAGTCGACGGTCGCTGGGGACGTGGTGCTCTCGTTGACTCCGTGTAGCCCTGTGAGTGACGTAGACCTTCGACGAGGACCTGCAAGCACAAAACCGGGCCGGGAAGGGGTTCCCGACGATGACCCTCCGACGCTCAAGTCAGCCTCGTGCAGCAAGAAATCGAAGTAGAATGACGAGAACTGTAGCTACAGTGATGAATCACGCATACCTCCGTTGGAGTCTGGGGGTCCTTATATAGAGCTCCCTGAAGGTGCGTGCACGCTTACCGAGATGTGCACGCCTCTCAAAGCATACCTGTAATGAGTGTGTCAGAAAAGTGTGTATGACGCCATACCTCAATAGCGCGAGCATATCCTTGACGTGACAGCGGAAACTTCCGTCATATGATTCTCTGTCTGACCTGGCCGCCTACCATGCTGCCTGTCGGTGACACTTGTCTCAAGGAAGATAGAGTTACCTGCCCCTTTTGTCTCATATCAAGCCAGACAGAAAAATCGCTCGGCTAACGTCTCGGTTGGTCGAGCGGGACATCTGCTCAGCCAATCATTTGAAGGCCCTGGCGCTGTCGGTCGGTCGAGCTGAAGATCGCTCAGCCTTCGTTCCCTGCTGTCAAGCCGTGCTAGTCACTCGTCGGGCGTCATGAGCTCGGGCCCGAATCGAGCCAATCTATCGAGATGCCGGGTTGGCTTTCCGCCGATCGGGGAGATGATTCGCCCGGTCGAGCACCTACAGGGTGTTGACCACCTTAACCTCCTGTCGGTCGACCCCACAGGATGTGGACCTCCTGCCGGTCAGCCCCACAGGATGTTGACCTCCTGTCGGTAGGCCCCACCCCCTTTACCATCGGATTAGACACCATTAAGACATTAAAAATATGGAAGAGGGGGATTCTTTACCTCTCGGATCATGCAGCAGTAAGATTTTTTAAGAACCTGATGCAACAAAAGATCAATAGATTTGCCTGGAGCCTTCGAATGGACGGTTTGGGAAGATTATGGCGCAGATTAGAATACGGTAATTCTTGTTGGCCAGAATCTGGCCAGCTAGAATTTTTATCCTCCAATTAGAATGCATGCATGTACATGCATGTAATTAATGTACACATATGATATTACTAAAATACCCATATGTACACTTACATGTATTGATTCTAGCTGGCCAGATTCTGGCCATTTAGCATTACCCATTAGAATATAGATTATTTTAGGAAATGATGTTTCAAATAAATTAATAAGAAAACAAGAGAGAAATAACAAAATAAGAAGTAGCTCAAGCTAGATTAAAAAAAAAATCTTCTCCAAAAAATAAGAGTGGGAATAGAATAATAAAAGAGATGTAGCCGTAAGGTGACTTAAGCGAAACCAATTGATTCAATATCAAAATAACTTCTCCTAAACATCATCTAAACATAGATTTATATAACTCTCAAAATCTTTAAAAAATCTAAACAGAAAAATAACTAACTAGACTTATTTCCTAAGATTTATGATAAATCAACTAACAAGACTTGGTTCCTAAGATTTAGGATAAAATTAAATATAATTGAAAAAAATAATGAATAACTACTTAAAAAAAACCCAATTTAGATCTCCTCCTGCATCTGTCGCTTGGAGTTGAAGAGAATTCATCCTCAAGTTAGGGTGGGTGTATCTGGCTCCAGAGCACAATGACTTAGATGTTTTATATTAAAAATATCAGAAGTTTTTAAATGACTAAGAAGATGTAAATGTAGGCATTGTCATTAATCTTTTCTAGTACCTCGCAAGGTCCAATCTTTCGATCTTTGAGCGTGTTGTATTCACCAACAGGGAAACAGTCACGAGTTAATATAACCCAAACCATATCACCAACGCCAAAAAGAACTTGACGTCGATGTCGATCTGCCCTGATCTTGTATTCGGTGTTGTTTTCTTGAATAGCCTGCTTAACCTACTCATGAATAACTCGCAGATGCTCAGCCATCTACTCAACCTTGGGGTTAGCTTATCCTAGATGCGAAATAGGGACTAAATCGAGTATCCCGGATGGGTATCATCCATAAACAACTTCGAAAGGACTCAAACCAGTGGTCCTGTTCTTTGATCTGTTGTATGCTAATTCTGCTTGAGGTAAAACTAGATCCCATTGCTTCGGTTTGGTTCCTGTGAGACATCTCAGAAAATTTTCTAAGCTCCGATTCATTACCTCGGTCTGACCATCCGTTTGAGGGTAATAGGCGCTGCTGAAGTTTAGTTTCGTCCCTAGCTTTCCCCATAAAGTCTTCCAAAATTGATTGGCAAATTTAGTATCATGACCTAAAGTAATAGTTTACGGAATACCGTGTAAACACACAATCTCTTTGAAGAAAAGGGTGGCAGTCCAAATAGCATCCATGATTTTTTTCATACCACAAAGTGAGTCATCTTGGAAAATCGGTCCACCACAACTAGAATAGAATCTGCAGTCCGTTTGGTGCAAGGTAAACTCAATACGAAATTCATGCTAACCTCACACCAACGACCTTCGGGAATTGGTAAGGGAGTATACAAACTAGCATTGGTGAGAGTTCCCTTAGATTGTTGACAGACAAAGCAATGGTCCATGAAATGAGCTACGTCACTGGTTAGCTTGGTTTAATAGAAGTCAGAAGAGATGAGGGCTAATGTCTTATCTCGACCAAAGTGTCCTTCGTTATGCAATTCACTGATAATGTGTTGCCTTAAGGAATAGTCCGGAATGCATAATCATAGTCCACGAAATAGATAACCATTGTACAAAATAAAGTCATTGTGAAGACCATTATTTACCTCCTGAAATATCTTGCCAAAAGAGGGATCATCAATATATATATCCGAGAAAGATTCAAAGCCGGTAACCCTAATGCTCATGCTAGTAAGCAGGGAAGAACGACGGCTTAGAGCATCTGCAACACGATTGAGACTCCCAGATTGATGCTTCAGCGTGAAGGTGAACTCCTGCAAGTAGTTTACCCACTTGGCGTGTTGACTACTCAGCTTGTGTGAGCCATTGATATACTTCAAAGTCTCATGATCAGTGAACAAGATAATGATGTCAATGTTTCATGGATTGCACAATAGCGTAGAATTCCAAGTCATGGGTAGAGTAATTTTTCTTAGCACCAAATAGTTTCTCGCTGAAGAAAGCAATAGGCATCCTGATTGACTTAAAACACCACCAATGTCAATGCTAGATGCGTCATAGTTTACTTCGAATAGTTTGTCGAAATCCGGAAGTGCTAGAATGGATGCTTCGTCATCTTTTGCTTCACCAGTTGAAAACTAGTCGTAGCTGCTTCAGTCCACTTAAACTCACACCCTTTGAGACACTCAATGATAGGAGCAATTAAGGAGCTGAAATTCTGAAGGAATCTGTAGTAAAAGGAGGCTAATCCATGAAAACTTAGGATATCGTGAATGGTTTTTGGCTGCGACCACTCTAAGATTGCGTTTATCTTTGATGGATCTGCACTAACACCATCGGTAGACATTATAAATCTAAGAAACGAAACTGAGGTCGTGCAGAAAGAACACTTCTTGTTGTTGATGAACAAGTGTTCCACCTTTAGCTTCTCAAAAATAGTGCAGAGGTGATCAAGGTGCAAAGCTCACGTCAGACTATAAATGAGGATGTTATCAAAGTATACAACCACGAATCTTCTCATAAAAGGTCGCAAGACCTAATGTATGAATCTCATAAACATGTTAGGTGCATTGGATAATCTGAAAGGCATGATCATTCACTCGTACAACCCATGTTGTGTCTTGAAGGTGGTCTTCCATTCATCTCCGAGCTTAATTTGAATCTGGTGGTATCCACTCATAAGATTGATCATGGTGAAGAACTTTGAACCATAAAGTTGATCCAACATGTCATCTAAGCGAGGAATTAGAAATCTATATTTCACTATGATTTTGTTGATGGCTCTGCTATTAATACACATGTGCTACGAACCGTCTTTCTTTGGCATAAGTAGGGCAGGGACTGCACAAGGGCTCATACTCTCACGAATATAGCTTCATCTCAATAGCTTCACAACTTGTCGTTGTAGTTCTTCGGCATCCTTAGGGCTAAGATGGTATGCCGGCTAGTTAGGTAAGCTTGACCCCGTAATGAGGTCAATCTGGTGTTGAATGTCTCTCATAGGGGGAAGTCCCGGAGGAAAGTCTTCAGCCATTAAATCAGCAAAGTCAGATAGGAGTTGTTGTACCTCAGCTGGTAGATCCGAGTCTAGGTCTATTTCATCTCTTTTATAAGGAAGCAAAGTATAGACCATGTTTTCGTGCTTCATCTCGTTCAAAAATCTGGACATAGAAAGTAGTGTAGAGTTATTGGCTACCAAATTTGAAGGGGTTCCTTCTTGTCGACGAGCCAATACGATATTCCTCCCTTTGATGCTGAGGCGGTAGGTGTTCTTCCGTCCATCGTGGATGATGCTACGATCATATTGCCAAGGTCGTCCCAACAATACATGACATGCGTCCATTGACACAACATCACACCATACTCGATCGTAATACTTGCTGTCAATAGAAAAAGTTAAAAGACACATTCTATTTATGGTTACCTCACTCTCTTTACTCAGCCATGATAACTTGTAGGGTTTTGGATGACGATCCGTCTTCAACTGTAGCTTTTGCACAGCTTCTTCAGATACAATATTTTCATAGCTTCCACTATCAATAATCATCTTGCAAACTTTTTCTACAACTGTGTACATTGTGTGAAAGATGCTAGTTCTCAGTCAATCCTCTTCCGATTCTTTCTTGGGGACCAGTATGCTCTTGCGTATAGTGAGAGTCTCATGACCATCTCCATAAAGAATCTTGCCATCGATATCATCATCGTAAATCGACTCATCAATTTGTTCAGATTCATCCTCCATGTCTTCCTCAACTAGCAGAGTTTTGTTTTTTTTTATTTAGGGATCTTTTACAATCTGAAGCTCGATGCCCCTATTCACCACATCGAAAACACTTGATAGAGGCCATAGAATTACCTTGTGGTGGCTGCTGGGAAGGACGCAACTCCTAAGGGCGAACAACTCAATTGTTTTGATCGCTTTTATTTGTTGGTCTACAGTTTAGCTATTTTTCAACCATCAAAGCTTGCTGATATGCCTCTGAAACAGCCCAGAGTGAGTAGAAGCTCAAGGAATCTTGTAAATGTTGTTGTAATCCCCCTAAATATCACACTATCATTTGCTCCTCGGTTTCAGATAGATTGTTCCTAGCAATAAGCTAATAGAATTCCTCCGTATAGTCGTTGGCGGGTCTAGCCCCTTGCCTCAATGTATGGAGTCATTGAAACAACGTTTGCGCATAGCCAAAGGGAAGAAAGTGGGTTCTCATAAGTTTTTTCAGTTTTTCTCAATCGGTGATTTTAGATTTACCTTGTCTCTCTCATGATCGCCGAAGCTGCTCCCAACATGCTGAGGCTCGACCTTTGAACTTGATAATGACCAATTTTACTTTGACGTGATCAGTACTTCCTTGTACTCAAAATCCTCTCTACTTTGTTGAGCCAATCAATGAAGCCTTCCGCTTGTAATGTGTTAAAAAAATCAGGAAGATCAACTCGGAAACCAAAGTCCCCATATTGTTCCTCTCAACTACGGTGTTCCCAGTACGTAGTACGATGGTGATATGGATTCTCAAAAGTAGACTCAGAGTTATGATCATAAATCTCACGATCTTCAAAATCCCGTGCTGCCAGATGTTGGGTTAATTCCACAACTTGCTTCTGCAAATCCTTAATCATCATTACATCCTGGATATTACGATCACGGTGTTGGGCTTCCTCATTCGGAACATGTCTGTTATGACATGATGACCCTCTATTGGATCTTATTGAGCTCTAATATCAACTGACACCGATTAGAATATAGATTATTTTGGGGCGTGATGTTTCAAAGGAATTAACGAGAAAATAAGAGAAAAATAAAAAAAAATAAGAAGTAGCCCAAGGTAGGTTTTTTTAAAAAAAACTTCTCGAAAAAACAAGAGTGGGAATAGAAGAATAATAGAGAATGTAGTCGTAACACGCTTTAAGCGAAACCAATTGATTTAATATCAAAATAACTTCTCCTAAACATCATCTAAGCATATGTTTATATAGCTCTCAAAATCCTCAAAAAAAAAATCTAAATAGAAAAATAACCAACTAGACTTATTCCTTAACATTTAGGATAAATTAACTAACAAGACTTGGTTCCTAAGATTTAGGATAAAATTAAATATAATTAAAAAAAATTAACAAATAACTACTTAAAAAAACCTATTTGGATCTCCTCCTACATTAAATTATTAGAGTGATCGCTTAACATCTTTCATTCATATTTTTCATAGACGGTGCCAAAATATTTCAATTTGAAAATCTCACCACGATGACTCGGTGTCATAAATCCATCCCGACATAAAGAAGGATTACGTCGAGGCCTTCTACTAGATTTCTTCTTGTAGCACCGTGATCTCCTACGGAGAGTAATAAATATCAATGGGTTCACCGAAAGTTGCCCTAGCGAGACAACTCCGAGGTCTAAGTTAGTTTGGTGTTTCAATAGTTGAGGAGACAAGTCAAAAAGAATGGAGAGCTTGAGTTAGAGATCCCCCATTACCTTTTGAGAAAGCCCAAGAGACTCCTCTCATTAAAGAATCATTAAGAAGTCATAAATGGATTATTAAGGGGTATTGTTGTAACCTCCATGTCCTTTAATTATCGTAACCAATGTTCCTTAATACTAGTAACCGTCGCATGCTGGAAGTCCGAGAGGTCCAGAGGTCGACAGTTCGATGAGTCGGTAGCTCAGGAGATCGAGAACTTGATCAGATCAACTCGACTCGTCCAGTCAGAGGTTGTTGAGATGCCACGTGGAGGCTATGTTAGGATGTATACTAAAAGTCTAGCTTTTGGTATAAATATTTATCTAGAAATAAGAATCACATTGGTCAAATGTCTACATTTATGATAAATGTAGTTGTTCAATTAATTTATATTGTAGATAACATGGTGTGTGGTGTCACACACAGAGGATCATATTATCAGTACCTTATAAATTATAAACAGTAGCTCACGACCAAGATGGAAAGGAACAAACCATTGGAAGGTCGTAGTGTAATTAGGTATTAGTTTATCTTAATTATATAATTACACTATTGCACTTAGAGTGTATTGAGTATGACCATTAGAGGTCGTCTCTTTTATACTGACTTTATAAAGGGACAAAGACCTCAGTTATTATGGAAGTGTGTGCTCTTAATCCTAATATAATAACAAGCACATATATTTGATATTTATTTCTTTAATTTATCAATGGGTGAGATTTAGTTCGATAAATCAATAAGCCCGATAAGTTGGGAAATGATATCACTTATAGTGTGTGTTGTTGATTATAGAAGGAAACTATGTCCTAGTGATCTAGGTTGAGAATGTCCCCAAGAGGAGCTCATAAGGATTGTCATGTTAAACCCTGCAGGTGGACTTAGTCCGACATGACGATGAAGTTGAGTGGTACTACTCTTGGAGCTAGATATTAATTAAGTGAGTTGTCAGTAACTTACTTAATTAGTGGACATTTGTTATCTTAAACACAGGGAGACGAACACACTCATAATAAGAAGGAGCTCAAAATGTAATTTGGGATTGGTGCGGTAGTTCAATAATAGTTCTTTAGTGGAATGAATTATTATTGATGAAATTAAGTTGTGTGTTCGGGGCGAACACGGGATGCTTAATTTCATCGGGAGACCAAAACCAATTCCTCCTCTCGGTCTCTATCGTAGCCTCTTGTATATAGAGATTTATACCCACCACATACCCACCTTCTTACCCATCCAATGGGGCCGGCCAAGCTAGCTTGGAACCCAAGCTAGGGCCGGCCAAGACCAAGTGGATGAGCCAAGTAGGTGGCTGGCCAAAGCTTGGGTCCCAAGCTTAGGTGGCCGGCCACTAGAATATTAAAAGGGATTTTTATTAAAATTATTTCTTATGTGGATATCAAGGTTTTAAAAAGAGAGTTTAAAAATTAAAAGTTTCCTTTTATAGCTTTCTACAAAAGATTAAGAGAAGAGATTAATCTCTTTCCTTATTTGTAGATTAAAAGGATGGTTTTAATTTTTGGTAAAAACTTTCCTTATTTGTAAATCATCTACATGTTTAAAAGAGAGTTTAAAATTTGAAATCTTTCCTTATTTGTTGATTAAATGTGGATTTTAAATTTTAAGAAAACTTTCCTTTTTAACTATGTTCATGATTTAAAAGAGAGTTTAAAAATTAAATATTCTCTTTTATAAGTTTCTACAAAAGATTAAGAAAAGATTTGATATCTTTCCTTATTTGTAGATTAAAAGAGATTTTAATTTTTACAAGATAACTTTCTTTTTATCCACATGTTTAAAAGAAAGATTTTAATTTATAAAATTTCCTTTAACCAATCATGAAGGGATGAAAATTATTGAAGAAATTTTTTATAAATTTCTGGAGACAAATTAGGAAGTTTTAATTAATGAAAACTCTCCTTGTTTGTAGCTTTAATATGGCCGGCCAAATAAAATGGAGAAAGGAAATTATTTTTAATTAAATAAATTTTCCTTTTCATGGCAAAAGAATTAAGGAAGTTTTTTATTTAAATTTCCTTATTTGCCAAGACCAAGGATTATAAAAGAGGGGGTAGAGGTGCCTTCAAGACAAGAACTCTATTCTATTTTCTCCCTCTTTTCTTTCCTTGGTGTGGCCGGCCATCCTCTCCTCCTCTCTTCTCTTTGATGGCCGAACCTCATCCGTCTTGTGGAGATTCATATGGTGGCTGGATCAAGTTTAGAGAAGAAGAAGAAGAAGGAGAGAAAGAAAGCTTTGTTTCTAGCATCCCTTGGAACATGATGGTGGTGGCCGAACCTCTTCATCCTAGGAGAAGTTTTGATGGCCGAAACTTGCAAGGAAGAAGAAGATGCTTGGTGGTTCTCGTCTCGGAAGATCGTTGCCCACACAACGTCCGGGGTTAGAAGAGGAATACGGTAGAAGATCAAGAGGTCTTTCTAAAAGGTATAACTAGTATTTTTCCTTTCCGCATCATACTAGTTATTTTTGGAAATAATACTAAATACAAGAGGCATACGATTCTAGTGTTTCGAATTTGTTTTCGATATAGTGTTCTTTTGTTTTTCTTTTCCTTGTGATTTGATTGTTCTTTTCGGTTGACCTAAAGTTATTTTAGGAAATTAAATATTAGCTTTCCTTAAAAGGTTTTGTCTAGTCGGTGGTGGTTGCTCCCATATCCAAGAAGGCCATGTGCCTCGCCACATCAGTACTGGGAACCAATTTTGGAAATTAATATTTAATAGAATTAATAACTTAGGTGATTTGGATCAAACGTGTTAAGTTCCGCAGGAGATCCAAGTCAAAACCTAAAATAACAAATAAATTAAGTTTTGGATCAAACGTGTTAAGTTCCGCAGGCGATCCAAAATTTTAATTTAAAAGAACACATGGTAGCTAGGAAAAGGTTCAGACTTTTGTACAAATTTTTTGTACAGTGGAACCTTTAGGTTTTCCGAGTAGCAACCAACAATTGGTATCAGAGCTAGGGTTTTGCCTCTGTGTATTTGGTATTAGTTTAATTATGCACATGTCATAAATAATTTAGACAGGTTAATAGTAGGATGTGCTAACTTTATGGATGCAGGATCCAACAATTATGGCTTATAGTTATTATGTGTGTGATTGGACCCTTGGACATGTCAAGGGCATTTTATTGTGTGTGCATGATTGTATTATAAAATACAGCAGGAGCTGTATTTAGTTTTATTAGGATTTTATTTTTTGATCTAGTTACATGTACATTCCTTTTATGGAATATAGGATCGATGGATGTAAATTTTATTTTATGTTCGATCTAGTTTACATGTACATTCCTTCGAGGAATATAGGATCGAAAAATGTAAAATTCTATTTATGTCGCGGATCGAATCTTGCAAGGCGTGGAACCTTTTGAGGATCAGAGGCGCAGCGGAACAAGGAGCAAGATGGATGCGACAACTAGACCCGGTGGCGGTGGCCAAAGATTGCAGCAGCTAGGGTTGGCGACACACGGAGGACAGCAATAGATAAAAGCCATAATAGTTGAAAATTAGTTTTTCTATTTATTGCTTTTTATGTTGTGTTGTGTGTGTTTGTTAGTATGCATGCTAAGTAGGCTAGCATAGTCAAAATTCCTCACTTTAAATAACTAAGTGGGAGAGGGATTTATTTTTAAATAAATTCCACGGTCTCCATTACAGGTTTATAAGTGATGCAACAAGCTTGCGCGTTGGCTCTGAGTGCCTTCCTCCATATCGGATGAGCTTATTTGCGGATCACTAGCTTAAACTTCCATTTTGGATGACTATAGGAAGTTAATTAAGAGCGTGTGATCTTCCCCATCGGAAGGGACACAATCTTATTAACGGACTTAGTGTCAAGTAATGGTATACACTTAGGCACGTCTAATAGTATCCTCCCCATCGGAGTCACTGCTATTATTTGTGTGACCGAAGAAAACCAACTATTGATTTGTCAAAAAAATAAGTTGACAAGATAATAAAATTAAAAACCCCTCTTACAAATGTTTGATTTTGTATACGTCCACACTATCGTGGCATACAAAATTCACGGTGTTTGAGGTAATTTTATTTGTCATAAAGATTTATTGACAAGATAATTAATGGGTAAACCCCTCCTCTTACAAATGTTTAATTTTGTATACGTCCACACTATCGTGGCATGCAAAATTCACGGTGTTTGAGGTGTTGGAGAATTCAAATAATATTGTTTGAGGAATCAATGTTATTTTAAATTCAAAAGTTTTGACCAAATATTTGATCAAAGAAAGATCAACTATTAATTTTATTCGTCATAAAGTAAAGTTGACGAGATAATAAAATTAATGGATAAAATCTCTTCTTTGATTTTGTATACGTCCACACTATCGTGGCATACAAAATTCATGGGGATTTTAAGGAATTGATCTTGACCAAATATTTTTATGATTCTTAGGATTTAAAATGTTTATCAATTCCCTAGCTGTTATACTATAGAAAAGACTTAGTAGTCCCGATTGTAAAAATTGGAAATAGGACTTGGACATTAAGGTAGTCTGTCTTTTTAGAACTAAAGAACAATATAGGTGTATTCATTAGTTGAAACATGTTTAGTGGCGTTATCTACCAGAACCTGGAGTGTAGATACAGATGCCATTAATCATGTTCGCAATTCATTGCAGGGTTCTAGGAAACTCGACAACTAAATGAAAATAAAAACACCGTCCACATGGGCACTGCTGTAAAAGTGGCAGCTGTTGCAGTGGGAGATGCTTATCCTTTAATAGGAATAAAATATGAATTATTAGAAATTGTCTTTACGTACTAAGTTTAGAAAGAACCTGATTTCAGTTTCTAAACTATTATAGAATAGATATTGTGTCTATTTTGATAACAAAGTTGTTATCAAGAAAAATAGAGAAGTTATCTATTCTGGTATGTTGGTTGACAATTTATAATCCAATAACTCCCACGATGCAATAAATGGAAATTATAACACATCTTCTAACTTTAAGAGAAAGCAACCTTCGGAAATGAACCAATTATATCTTTGGCATCTAAGGCTAGGTTATATTAACTTGAGTAGGATTCATTGGTAGCTGATGAACTTTTGGGTTCATTGGTAGTGGAAATCTTTCCAACCTGCGAGTCTTACTTGGAAGGAAAAATAACCAAGAAGCTTTTAAGTCTAAGGGGTATGGAGCCAAAGATATATTGAATTGGTTCATTCTGATCCTATGACTATCCAGTCAAGAGGTAGTATCGAATATTTCGTCTATTTTATAGACAACTATTCAAGATACAAATACATTTACTTAATGTGCCGCAAGACTAAGTGCTTTGATTAGTTCAAAAAGTACAAGGCTGATGCGGAGAAACGTTAAAGTAAAAGTATCAAGTCACTATGGTAAGATCGTAGTGGCAAGTACCTCTTAGGATAATTTAGGAGTTACTTATCAGAAGTAGGGATTCACTCCCAACTAACTGCACCTGGTACACCCTAACAGAATGGTGTAGTAGAAAGAAGGTATAGGACTCTTATGGAAATAATTAGAATGATGATGAGTTATTCAGAAAATTACCAAGTTCGTTTTAAGGATATACTCTGGAAAAGAAAGTGAACAAAGTACCTTCCAAAGTCAGAACTCTCTACTCATATAGAATTGTTGAATAGGTGTAAGCCTATTTTGAAGCATATTCAGATTCGGGTAGTCCAACACATATGCTGAAGAGAGACAATGATAAGTTGGATAGGAATTCACTTGTTTGTGGGTTATCCTAGAGAAACGAAAGTAGGTTTATAGTCTTAAAAATCAGAAGGTCATTGTTAGCATCAATGACTATTTTTTAGAAGAGCACTATTTTCACAAGCCCATAAGTAAATTTGTTCTTAATAAAGGACACGTCTAATCTAGTACCAACTGTACAAGATGAAATATCACAAGAAACTGCAACACGTATCACAATTGATACACAATTATAGACAGTGCCTAATCGTAGTGGGAGGGTTGTCAATCAACCTAAAATATTCATGTTTTGGGAGAGTCTTTTGGACTTGATCCCAAATGAACATGAGCCTGATCCCGGACATATGATGAAGCACTCCAAGATAAAGATGCAGCATCTTGGCAAAGAACAATGAATACAGAATTAGAATATATGTATTCTAATAAAATCTGGAAGCTTGTAGAACCACCAGATGGTGTAAAAGCCATTCGGTGAAAATAAGTCTACAATAGGAAAAGATGGATAGATAGGAAGGTAGAAACTTTCAAAGCAAGGCTTGATGAAAAAGGAAACTTTTTCACTGGTAGCCATGCTTAAGTCTATCCGGATTCTTTTATCTATTTGGCAAGTGGATGTCAAGACAGCATTCCTTAAATGGAAGTCTTGAATAAAACATCCATATAAAGCAACCAGAAGGGTTCATTGCAAAGGGCAAAGAGTATCTTGTGTGCAAGCTCAATCGGTCTATGGACTGAGGCAAAGCTTCAAAGGTCTTGGAACATCCGGTTTATCAAAGTTATCCAGACCTATGGATTTATTTAGTAACCGGATAAGTCTTGTGTATACAAAAAGGGTGATGAAAACGTGGTGGTATTTCTTGTACTATACGTAGATTACATTTTTGATAGTTGGAAACAATATCAAGGTGTTATCGGAAGTAAGGGTATGGTTGTCCAAGCAATTCGTTATAAAGGACTTAGGAAAATAAGCACATATTTTGGGAACAAGGTTCGCAAGAAAAGAATGTTGTGCTTATCTCAAGCTTTATATAACAAGCTCGTTTTAGCATGCAAAACTCCAAGAAAGGTTTTCTACCTTTTAAGCATGGAGTGTCTTTATCTAAAGAGATGTCTCCGATGACATCAAAGGAGATTGAGGACATGTAGGCAGTTCTTTATGCTTCGAAAGTTAGACAGCCTAATGTATGCTATACACGAGATCAGAAATCTGTTTTGTCAAGGGCATAGTTAACATATGTCAAAGTAACCCTAGACAAGGACATTGGATTGCAGTAAAGCATATATTAAAGTACCTTAGAGGCACTAGAGATTATATGCTAGCTTACAAGGCAGTTAATTTGGTCCCTGTGGGTTGCACGAATTTTGACTTCCAATTAGATAGGGACAATAATAAGTCAATCTCGGGGTTTTGTGTTTACTTTAGGAGGAAAAGTCATAACTATGGAAGAGTGATAAGCATAGGTGTTTTTCTGAACTCCACCATAGAAGCTGAGTATATGGCAAGCCTCTGAGGTAGCCATAAAAGCTAAATGACTCAATAACCTCAAGATGGACTTAGATATGATTTCTGGTTTGTCCAAAGATTATTACAATTCATTGTAATAATAGTGGTGCAGTAGCAAACTCGAAGAAACCATAAGTCTATAAGGCAAGTAAACGCAATAGAGCGCAAGTACCACCCAATACGAGAAATCGTATAAACGAGGAGAAGTTGTTGTTACCTAGATTGCATCAAGTGATAACCTAGAAGATCTTTTCACTAAGGCCCTTAAGGCAAGAGCTTTTGATGGGCATGTTGAAGGGTTGGGAATCAGATGTATGGTAGCAGATATGGCAGCTTAGTCTTTTAGTATAAGTGGGAGATTATTAGGATATATAATAAAAGTCTAGCTTTTGGTATAAACATTTATCTAGAAATAAGAATCACATTGGTCAAATGTCTACATTTATGATAAATGTAGTTGTTCAATTAATTTATATTGTAGATAACATGGTGTGTGGTGTCACACACAGAGGATCATGTTATCAGTACCTTATAAATTATAAACAGTAGCTCACGACCAAGATGGAAAGGAACAAACCATTGGAAGGTCGTAGTGTAATTAGGTATTAGTTTATCTTAACTATATAATTATACTATTGCACTTAGAGTGTATTGAGTAGGACCATTAGAGGTCGTCTCTTTTATACTGACTTTATAAAGGGACAAAGACCTCAGTTATTATGGAAGTGTGTGCTCTTAATCCTAATATAATAACAAGCACATATATTTGATATTTATTTCTTTAATTTATCAATGGGTGAGATTTAGTTCGATAAATCAATAAGCCCGATAAGTTGAGAAATGATATCACTTATAGTGTGTGTTGTTGATTATAGAAGGAAACTGTGTCCTAGTGATCTAGGTTGAGAATGCCCCTAAGAGGAGCTCATAAGGATTATCATGTTAAACCCTGCAGGTGGACTTAGTCTGACATGACGATGAAGTTGAGTGGTACTACTCTTGGAGCTAGATATTAATTAAGTGAGTTGTCAGTAACTTACTTAATTAGTGGACATTTGTTATCTTAAACACAGGGAGACGAACACACTCATAATAAGAAGGAGCTCAAAATGTAATTTGGGATTGGTGCGGTAGTTCAATAATAGTTCTTTAGTGGAATGAATTATTATTGATGAAATTAAGTTGTGTGTTCGGGGCGAACACGGGATGCTTAATTTCATCGGGAGACCAAAACCAATTCCTCCTCTCGGTCCCTATCGTAACCTCTTGTATATAGATATTTATACCCACCACATACTCACCTTCTTACCCATCCAATGGGGCCGGCCAAGCTAGCTTGGAACCCAAGCTAGGGCCAAGACCAAGTGGATGAGCCAAGTTGGTGGTGGCCAAAGCTTGGGTCCCAAGCTTGGGTGGCCACAGAATATTAAAAGGGATTTTTATTAAAATTATTTCTTATGTGGATATCAAGGTTTTAAAAAGAGAGTTTAAAAATTAAAAGTTTCCTTTTATAGCTTTCTACAAAAGATTAAGAGAAGAGATTAATCTCTTTCCTTATTTGTAGATTAAAAGGATGGTTTTAATTTTTGGTAAAAACTTTCCTTATTTGTAAATCATCTACATGTTTAAAAGAGAGTTTAAAATTTGAAATCTTTCCTTATTTGTTGATTAAATGTGGATTTTAAATTTTAAGAAAACTTTCCTTTTTAACCATGTTCATGATTTAAAAGAGAGTTTAAAAATTAAATATTCTCTTTTATAAGTTTCTACAAAAGATTAAGAAAAGATTTGATATCTTTCCTTATTTGTAGATTAAAAGAGATTTTAATTTTTACAAGATAACTTTCTTTTTATCCACATGTTTAAAAGAAAGATTTTAATTTATAAAATTTCCTTTAACCAATCATGAAGGGATGAAAATTATTGGAGAATTTTTTTATAAATTTCTGGAGACAAATTAGGAAGTTTTAATTAATAAAAACTCTCCTTGTTTGTAACTTTAATATGGCCGGCCAAATAAAATGGAGAAAGAAAATTATTTTTAATTAAATAAATTTTCCTTTTCATGGCAAAAGAATTAAGGAAGTTTTTTATTTAAATTTCCTTATTTGCCAAGACCAAGGATTATAAAAGAGGGGGTAGAGGTGCCTTCAAGACAAGAACTCTATTCTATTTTCTCCCTCTTTTCTTTCCTTGGTGTGGCCGGCCATCCTCTCCTCCTCTCTTCTCTTTGATGGCTGAACCTCATCCTTCTTGTGGAGATTCATATGGTGGTCGGATCAAGTTTAGAGAAGAAGAAGAAGAAGGAGAGAAAGAAAGCTTTGTTTCTAGCATCCCTTGGAGAATGATGGTGGTGGCCGAACCGCTTCATCCTAGGAGAAGTTTTGATGGCCGAAACTTGCAAGGAAGAAGAAGGTGCTTGGTGGTTCTCGTCTCGAAAGATCGTTGCCCACACAACGTCCGGGGTTAGAAGAGGAATACGGTAGAAGATCAAGAGGTCTTTCTAAAAGGTATAACTAGTATTTTTCCTTTCCGCATCATACTAGTTATTTTTGGAAATAATACTAAATACAAGAGGCATACGATTCTAGTGTTTCGAATTTGTTTTCGATATAGTGTTCTTTTGTTTTTCTTTTCCTTGTGATTTGATTGTTCTTTTCGGTTGACCTAAAGTTATTTTAGGAAATTAAATATTGTTTTCCTTAAAAGGTTTTGTCTAGTCAGTGGTGGTTGCTCCCATATCCAAGAAGGTCATGTGCCTCGCCACGTCAGTACTGGGAACCAATTTTGGAAATTAATATTTAATAGAATTAATAACTTAGGTGATTTGGATCAAACGTATTAAGTTCCGCAGGAGATCCAAGTCAAAACCTAAAGAACAAATAGATTAAGTTTTGGATCAAACGTGTTAAGTTCCGCAGGCGATCCAAAATTTTAATTTAAAAGAACACATGGTAGCTAGGAAAAGGTTCAGACCTTTGTAAAAAAATTTTGTACAGTGGAACCTTTAGGTTTTCCGAGTAGCAACCAACAAGCTATGTTGACTAAGTCCTAGAGCACACCACATAGTCCTTGTTTTGACCGAACCTTGACCTTGCCACATTGCTTTCCTGTTGACCGAGTCAATGGCTAACCACGTGGACCCTTACTTACTTTTAAATCTCAATCTCTCTCTCTCTCACACACACACACACACACATACACACATACACACATGTGTGTATGTGTGAGCCCGCGTGCGCGCTCGTGCGTGCATGTAGGTGCGCGCGTGTGCGTGCGTGTGCGTGCGTGCGTGCGTGTGTATATAATTCAATTAATTCTAGGGTAGAATGTTCGACTCCACATTCCCGTAAGTGTGCCCTCTATGGTAATTAGACCTGGGTTGTTTGGGAAATACATCTTTCTCTTACCACCTGATGTAGGACCAACCTAATATGATCCCTTGAATTTCAAAGACTTTGACTCAGAACTCACAACTTAGATCTGATATCAATTGACATCGGGAAGAATGATGATTATCTTGCATATGGATACAATGACAGAATTGAGGAGAAAATAAGAAGACAAAACCAAGAAGATAAAGAGAAATCTTGTAGTCTTCCAAAAAAAGACACTTTGTTACTAATAGAGGGCTCAAGCCTCATATAGTTAAACACGTGCTTATATAGACTCTAGATCCTAACACTAAAAAAGGAATGAAATTCTGATACATGGACCTCAATTCCAATCTTATAAAGAAAAAAAAAGATCTTTCCAAAAAAGAAAATCTCTTGATAGAAATTAAAATTAATAGAACAGGACGCTGGTATAGACAAACTAGGACCCATAAATACTAGAAATATCAAAAAATATCCTAAATATAATAAAATAGAAATTACTAAAAAATAGTAATAAAATCTTCGAAGGCTCGGATAAGGGATTAAATGGTGTGTTCGAAACTTGGCGGTTACAGATTTTCCATAATAAATGTAGATCTCTTAATTCTGCACGCGTGACCATAGAGCGAAGGCAAGTTGACCTTAAAAGAAGATATCACCAAATCAAAATAAGAATGGGCGATGAATGAAAGACAACATTCAAGATGCAACATGGACTTTATGAGTTGATGGTCATGTTTTTTGGATTGTCCAATCCACCCAACACATTCATAAGGTTTACGTATCAAATTCTGCGGTCTTTCATGGGAAAGTTTATGGTGGTTTACTTCGATGGCATTGTCATCTACAATCTGATGTGGGCATCACACTTCGTCTACATGATATCCAAACTTTTCATGGGAAAGTTTGGATGTTAGATCAACTATCCAGTTCTAGGGTTTTCTTAAAAATTGATCTTAAAAGTAGTCAGAATAAGGTTGAGAAATGAATAGAAGATAGCATTCAAGACACAACATATACTTTTTAAATGGATAATTATTCCTTTTGGACTGTCCAATGTATCCAATACATTCATGAGGTTTATGAATCAGATTTACGACCTTTCATGGAAAAATTTGTGGTAATTTACTTCGATGACATTCTCGTCTACAGTCTGACATAAGCATCACACTTCGTCTACATGACATCCAAGCTTTTCATGGGAAAGTTTGGATGTTGGATCAACTATCTGGTTTTAGAGTTTTCTAAAAAGTTGACTTTAAAAGTGGATATCATCATATAAGAATAAGGAGATAAATGAAAGACAACATTTAATACGCAACATGGATTTACGGGTGAATGATCATGTCTTTTGGACTATTTAATGTACCTAACACATTCATAAAATTTATACATTATCAAATTTTATGGTCTTTCATGAGAAAGTTTATGCTTATTTCGATAACATTCTCGTGGGTGTCACATTTCGATTACCTATGCATTGTTTTTGAAAACTAAAGATAAATTATTTATTTGTTTGTTTTTGTATATTAGTAACCTTCCTTGATTTTATTATTTTTTATTGATGGTGCACGCAAGTGAAGATAGATATCGTCTTGGATATATTGCTTCTGATTATATGAATTGTCATCGCAGTTATACTTCTAACAAAATTAAGGGGGCGTTTGGTTCTTTCCTAGGAATAGGAATCGGAATGAGAATCATTGTATTGTGAAATGAGAATGGGTATGAGTATGGATATCACTCTTAAAAGCAATGTTTGGTTAGTTGTATATCTTCTATCGGAATAAATCAAAGTTTCCTTTTTTACCCTTAAAGGAAAATAAGAGAAAAAATTAGATGTGAGAGAAAGATGAATGTGAGAGAAAAATATGATGAAAGAGAATGATGAGAGAGAAAATATTATGAGAGAGAAAGTGTGATAAGAAAGAATGAAAAGAGAGAAAGTGTGATAAGAAAGAATGAAGAGAGAGAAAGTGATTGGAGAGAGCATGATGAGAGAAAATATGATGTGAGAAAAAGTATGATAGGAGAGGATAAAGAGAGAGAAAATATAGTGAGAAAAAATGAGGAGAGAGAGAGTCATGAGAGAGATTGAGGAGAGAGAAAGTATGGTGAGAGAAAAAGAGAACAGTGAAACCACATGAAGAACCATGTGCAAGTAAAGGAATCACAGACGGGACGGCGCCATGTCTCTCCCTTCTCTCTCACTCTCCCCCCTCCCCACATGCTACAACTATCACCTCAACTGAAACCATCTCTACGGTCTACCAGACTCGCTCAGTCGCTCCTCAATTCAAGTACTGCCCTTCTGTTTTATTATTCTCTTATCCATCTGAGAAATCAGAAATGGAAAGAAGAGGAAAAGCTCAAAGGATTCTACCAATCTGTATGGTCGCATTTATGTTTAGCAGCCAGTCACATGTCTCAGTGAATGAAAGGTGCCAGTGAACTACGCATGCAAAGCTAACAACTGATTCTTAGTCACGCTGCCAAAGCATTGGAGGAATAGACCTTCGTTGATTATCGATGTGTACAGATATCTGGAAGATTAAACAAGATATTGATCGATTGACTCACAGCCAACTATTGATATCGATATGGCATCCACATCCATATGATCTGCATGATGCATAATGCGACTACGTTGCTTGTATGACCATGGGGATTCTGATAATTTAAACTGAGAAAGTTTTTCAGCTTGACGTGTGTTTTTGAGTCAGAATCACTGGCGGATTATTAATATAGTGAGATAGTGCCTCGGGAACAGATTCCTTTAGGAGAGAAATTGTAAGATAAGATTTCACGATGCAGGAGGACCAGACATTAATGGCGACTGGAACAACCGGGCGAGAAAGGAAGGCGGTGGGGCTGCGAGTGGAGACACGAATTAAGCACCTAACTTGTTTTCATCTATAAATTAGCTGAATCTCGCGCTATGAAATCACTTCATTCTCCGTCGAGTGCCTCTGTTCATGTTGGTGATGGAGGAGAAGTGGAAGGTGTGCAAGAAACAGAGAGGGAGGAGCGCGGCGGCGGCGGCGGCGTCGCCGTCGTTGTCGGGGCGGTGCGCGAGGCTGGTGAAGGAGCAGCGGGCGAGGTTCTACATCGCGCGCCGCTGCATCACCATGCTCGTCTGCTGGCGGGACTACTCCTAATGCATGCATGGGTCATCGATCTGTGTGTTGATTGATTGTATCCCTTCCTTCCTTCTTTCCATCCTTCCTTCGTCGGAGATGGTCCGTTTTCAGTTCTATAATTGCCGTCCGTGGAGGGAGGAATTGAGAGTTGGGTAGAAGAA
The DNA here is from genome assembly GCF_018446385.1 of Zingiber officinale. Lineage (NCBI taxonomy): Eukaryota > Viridiplantae > Streptophyta > Magnoliopsida > Zingiberales > Zingiberaceae > Zingiber > Zingiber officinale. Next base: position 3,624,479 of record NC_055996.1, on the reverse strand, counting down.
CTGAGTTAGTGGTAGGGATGATCCCCTGTATACAGTCAGTTTTAATCTGTTTATGGTGCTCAGATAGTTATAATTTTTGGTACTTGTAATGGCTTTCTTCTCTGCTTGAATTGTTGTTCCTGCAATTAATTCTGTTCTTTATTCCAGTCGCCATAGCATCAAAGACTTGTTGCACATGCAGTCTTGGAGTAACAACTTGTTTAAGATTCTATAATGTCCTCTCTGTCTGATCGCTGTTTCTACTGTTTGTGTTCATTGCATAGTAATGGCACTCTAGCGAATCTACACAAGAGGTCGTGATTCTAACTAAATTATCCTGTCTGAACTCGGATGAAGGTCTGAAATATGAGTCGGATGAAGGTCGGATGAGATATCGTTGGTGTTGATGGAGGAGAGATTGTGATGTTGCGGGTGTGCGGATTTTGACGCACATATCCTCATGTGGTTTTGACGGACTACTAGGCTTGAGTCGGTGGTATTGGAATTCTGCACACATTCCGATAAGCACATAGAATATTAAAGGCTGAGAATCAGGGAAAAAGTTTTCGGAGAAAGTCCTCCGATACTCAAGCCAGGTACATTTGCCCCAAATAAACAGTGTACGAAGAAGAAAAGTAGAAGATAAGTGTGCAGTGAGCGTACCTGCGCAAGGGAGAGGACGTCTCTTTTTATATAACAGTACGTACCTTCTGGAGACCGATTCCTATCAGAGGGTGTCGGGTGTCAGGATTTGTCGAGTGATGGAGGACACATGACATTTTCCTATAGACTGGAAAATTGTTCTACTTGCAGATGCTCCCAACTGCTGGAATATTTCCTGACATGCAGCAGATATTCTCTGACGGATGGTTGCGATTCCCTGACTTGTTGTCGCGTAGCGCCAACCATCTTACCCGGGTGTAGTCAAGGCAGCTTAGGTCGGTCCGCTAAGTGCTGATGAACAGACTGGATAGATGGAGAGGTGCGATCGGAGTCCCTCTCTATCAGTTTTTATGAATCAGACCCAACCTAGAATGACAAGTCTGTTTACGTGAGCTAGCTTAAGAAAATCCAACCGGTAAAATCAGGTCGAGCTTCACCCTGATCACGCGTCCTGCCATAGACTTGGTTTTCTGACTAATAGACCTCGCTTTAGCTTTATACGCCGAATGACTCTAAGTGGTCCACTCTGTATATTAACTGTCACGTCCTCTTGATTTTTGACTGTCATGTCTTTTTGACTTTTGACTATTACATTTCTTTTATTTCTAATTGTCACATCTTTTTAACTCTTGACAATCAGATTCTATCATTATATACCGTATCACTAAATAAAACAAGTCCCCTCAACTTCAATTTATTTGAGTAGGCTTTGGGATACAGTGTTTGGGACGATTGAGCTCCTAAGATTTAGCTGCCTTGTATGGTCAAACGAAATGCACAATAAAGAGACAGATTGGCCTTGTTTCCTCCAGCATTTGATGTTAGCAGAACGAACCAAGACAGTCAAATTAAGTTCAATTTTATGTCGATCTTAAAATTTATCTAAATCTGTCTGAAAGGTATGGCGATATCTGAAGATGTGACACAGTGATTCGGAATATTAAGTCAATAACGATTCTACACGACTAAGAATTTATGGTGCACGTTATCATATTAATGCCGGTCTACTCAATTAAGATTAGATCGCCTACGTATCAGCATGCAAGCTAATGCCGAATAGGGCCAGCATCAATTATATTGGATTGATTTTGACAGATTTCTGTGTGGATTCTCTCCTCGCTCGCCCATGCTCGCGAATTAACTCCTTAATCCCCTGCCTAACTCGACTAGTGGCCCTGTTCATCGCAACCTCGGACTAGCTAGGACCTACGACGACGGCAGCACGCCTCTTTATGCCCGGCCGAAGCCTCCGGTGTCCAGAAGGTTGATGCGGTGATGAAGGATTCAATCTTGCTGTCACAATGAAGATCAAAGAAGATCAAAATCAAGACGATTAAGGTGCAGATGACATCAATCGATCGAATACAAAAGGCTCCGACTGAGGATAAGGCTTCGACTCGTCGTCATCTTCGACATGAGAAATAATCAAACAATCGATGTTCAAAGGAGATGGCGCGCAGAAACCGAGCCGAGCAGTTACCTCGCTCGGCAAGACAACAGAACATGACACCAACAGAGTTTGATTTTGATCAAGCGACTATCCCGCTCGACCTGACAACAGAGCATGACATCAATAAAGTTCAACCTCGATCGAGCGGCTACCTCGCTCGGCCTGGTAGCAAGTCTTGATAATGGCAAAGTGAAACTTCGGTCGAGCATACAAAGTATCTAGGTTCTGGTCGACCAGATGTGGCACCAGATCAAGAGAATAGCAGCCCGAGCGGTCAACCTGCTCGGCCTAGCAGTACAGTACATTGAAATCCATCAATATCCTTTTGGAAATTGATACCGCCGACACCAGACATGGGCTGCCAAAAAATCGTACGGCGGAAGGTTCTACTGTCACTTCAGAGATATGCTCGGCCCGTTAAGATACTGTGTCAGGGGTACTTTATTGACAAGTCTTTTCAAGGAATGCTTTGAGAAACATGCTCGCCTTGGGAAGCGTGCACGCGCGTTACCGGAGCTCTATATAAAGAGGGGTCCAAACATCGACAGATGTATGCAAGATTCACTATTTGCACTAGTCTTCTTGTTGCTCCGTTATATTCTTCATCGCCGGTGACGGACTTGAGCGTCGAAGGGTCAACGTCGGGGACTTCTTCCCTGGCTCGGAACTGATGTAGTTTGTGTTGCAGGTCCACACGGAGTCCGTAGGAGGTCAGCGTGAGCGCTACATCCCCAGCTTTCCATCTCTTTGACTTTCAGACATGATCATATTTGCCGCCATTTGTGGGAACGCCACCTGCATCCGAGCTAAGAAGATGGAGGACGCTGGATGACTTACCAACGTGACACTCACTCAGGAGGAGCTCAACTATAAACCCTAGAGGTCGAGAGGTCTCGTGGTCTCGGGCCAGCTTATCAGATCTTTTATCTCCACCGTTCGGGGTCGAGCGGTCTTCATTGGTATAGACTAGCATATCGGATCTTTTATCTCCCTCGTTCGGGGTCGAGCGGTCTTCATTGGTATAGACTAGCATATCGGATCTCTTTTCTCCCCCGTTCGAGGTCGAGTGGTCTTCGTGGTCTCAGACCAGCATATCGGATCTCTTATCTCTCACATTCGGGGTCGAGCAGTCTTCACTGGTCTTGGACTAGCTTATCGGATCTTTTATCTCCCCCGTTCAGTGTTGAGCGATTTTTGTGATCTCGGGCCAGCTTATCAGATCTTTTATCTCTCTCGTTTGGGGTCAAGCGGTCTTCATTGGTCTCGGATTAGAATATTGGATCTCCTATCTCCCCCGTTCAGGGTCGAGCGATTTTCACTGGTACATACTAGCATATCAGATTTCTTATCTCCCCCGTTTGGGGTTGAGCGGTCTTCATTGGTTTCGTGCCAGCTTATCGAATCTTTTATCTCCCCCATTCGGGGTCGAGAGATTTTCACTGGTCACAGACCACCTTATCATAGCATCAATCTCCCCCAGTCGAGGTCGAGCTATCTCTAATGGTCACGGACAAGAGTATGTCTACTGGTTTCGGATCAGAGTATCTCGCGGGCGATGCGCTCACTCGGCTAACGACTTTCGCTTCCATGCGCCTTCGACTTACAGGCTACACTGCAGTTCAGTTCACGGGCGATGCATCCGCTCGGCTCACGACTTTTGCTTTTGTACGCTTTCAATTCACGGGCTATACTCCTGTTCAGTTCACGAGCGATGCACCCGCTCGGCTCACAACTTTCGTTTTCGTGCATATTCAATTTCACGGGCTATGCTCTCGCTCAGTTTTTGGGCTCCACGCTTGCTCGGCACAGCCTCGTTGCTAGTTCGGTATTTGCCCGAGTGCTCACTTGGCGTTCGCCCGATAGCTTACTGGGCATCTGCTCAGTACTATTTTTCTCCGCTCGGTCGACATACGTTTTTCTCGCCACTTTGCCAAGCGCGTGTCGTTCTATCAGCACTTGCCTCACTCGTTGCTTTGTCGTTCACTCGGCATCGCTATCATCTCTCGTGCGACACCATTACGATAGCGGCCGCTCGCGTGCTATTATACGACAGGTTTAGTGATTTGACTTTGATATCGAGAGCGAGTTAGCCTTTACGATAGACTCCCCCTCAAGTCTAGTCGAAGGAGACTACCCCGCTCGGCCTGGCAGTAGGTCTTGACTATAGGTTAGTCCTAAGAAAATGTACCGGTTCCACTGTACAATTTTTTTTTTTACAAGTGTCAAACTTTTCCTTAAATAACCTATTGTGTTCTTTAGAAGTTAAATTAGGAATCGCAGACGAAACTTAACATCATTGATTCCAAATTTAACTTATCTGTTCTTAATGATTTAGATTTGAATTGTAAGCGGAACTTAACATTATTTATTCAAATCCACCTATGTTATTAATTCCATTAAATATTAATTTCCAAAATTAACTTCCAGGACTGCATGGCGAGGCACATGGCCTTCTTGGATATGGGAGCAACCACCACCGCCTAGACAAAACCTTTTAAGGAAAGCTAATATTTAATTTCCTTAAATAACTCTAGGTTAACCAAAAAGAACAATCGAATCACAAATTCGAAAAAGAAGAAAACACAAACTCAAAAATTAAATTCGATAAACTAGATCTAATTGCCTCTTGTATTTAGAATTCTTATAAAGAAAATAACTAATATGATGCGGAAGAAAACTACTAATTATACCTTCTCTTTGTAAGCTAATGACCTCGAGATCTTCTACCGTATTCCTCACCTCGCCTTGGACGTCGTGTGGGCGACGATCCTCCAAGATGAACACCACCCAAAAGCTTCTTCCTCTTCTTCTAAAATCCGGCTACCACCACCACCAAGGAGAAGAGAGCAAAAGGGAAAAGAGAAGAGAGAGGGCCAACCACACCAAGAGAGTCTCCAAGCAAGAGAATAAGAGTTGTATCCCATGAAGCCTCCTCACCCCTTCTTTTATATTACTTGCCCAAGGAAAATAAGGAAAAACTTTTTACAAAAAATAAAATCATCCTCTAGTTTTTCCTTTTCCCTTTTTATTTTTCCTTTTCTTTCCTCTTGGTTGAATCAATCACCAATTTTGATTTTGTGATGATTTTTTTTTATTTTAATTATGGTCGGCCACTTGCTTGGGCACCAAGCAAGGTGGCCGACCACCTCATCAAGAGAAAAAAGGAAAAATATTTTTAAAATTTTACAAGAAGTAATCTTCTTATAAAATTTACATGCTCTCTTTCCTAAAGTAGGAGTTAAAAAAGGAAAGTTCTAAAAATTAAAACTTTGTTTTAAAATTTAAAACTTCTCTTATAAAATTTCCTTTTTTAACATGATGATAGAAAATTTTAATTTTAAAACTTATCTTCCTTTTTTTTCCTTCAACCATGAGAATGGTTAAAAAATGAAAGTTTTAAAACTTTTAAAACTCTCTATTAAAACATGTGGCCAAATTCAAATAAGGAAAGTTTTTTAAAAATTAAAATCTCTCTTTTAAAACTTATAGTTTTCTACAAAGAGAATATTTTAAAAATTCAAAAACAACCCTCCTTGTTTGAATATTGTGGCCGACCCCTTCATCCTTGGTCTCCAAGCAAAGGGTCGGCCCTTATAGAAGAGGATGTGGCCGACCCTTGCTTGGTCACCAAGCATTGGACCGGCCCACTTCTTGGACACTAAGAAGAGTCTTACATTTGGATGGACTTGAGGCTATAATGAGGCTACGACAGGGACCTAGAGGAGAAATTAGTTTTGACCTTCCGATGAGCTTAAGTATGTCGTGCTCACCCCGAACACACAACTCAAGTTCATCGATAACAACTCATTCTACTACAGAGTTATTATCGCACTACTGCACCAATCCCAAATTACATTATGGGCTCCTTCTTATTATGAGTGTGTTAGTCTCCCTGTGTTTAAGATTACAAATGCCCACTATTTAAGTAAGTTACTGACAACTCACTTAATTAATATCTAACTCCAAGAGTAGTACCACTCAACTTCATTGTCATGTCGGACTAAGTCCACCTGCAGGGTTTAACATGACAATCCTTATGAGCTCCTCTTGGGGACATTCTCAACCTAGATAACTAGGACACAGATTCCTTCTATAATCAACAATACACACTATAAGTAATATCATTTCCCAACTTATCGGGCATATTGATTTATCGAGCTAACCTCACCCTTTGATAAGTCAAAGAAATAAATATTAAATATATGTGCGTGTTATTATATTAGGATTAAGAGCACACACTTCCATAATAACTAAGGTCTAGTTCTTTTATTAAGTAAGTACAAACACTACAACAAAATCGCTCATAGACATCGGTTTTCCACCGGTGTCTATTTGATTTTCGACCGATGTCTATGAAGCCGATGTTAAAAGTCTGTCATTTTAGACATCGGGTTAAAACCGGTGTAGTATCACTTAACGACACCGGTTTTCGAATTGATTATTAACCGGTGTAGTATCACTTAACGACACCGTTTCATACACGGTGTAAAACCGATGTAATATTGTATGTTAATAACACCAGTTTTGGCAGCGGTAAATGACCGATGTAATATTACTTTATAACACCGGTTTTACATCGGTGGAAAACCGATGTAATATGTATTTTTTCTAACAGCACGGATTTGATTTTAAAACCAACAATAACAAAAAAAAAATACACAAATATTCACAAATTGTACAAATATTCTTCATTCAATAATATCCATAAAATACACAAATATTCACAAATTATATAAATAATCTTCTTACAACAATATCCATAAAATACCCAAACATTCTTTTTACATCAAAAGCTAGCTAATAAATATCAAAATCAAGGTAGAACATTCTTTTAACACATCAAGGTAGAACCGCACTTCAAATGTAATCTAGCATGCATTCAGCCCACTCGAACCGCACTTCATCAATTTCAACTCTGGAGTACTTGAGATTTGTAAACTGTAAAAACACATAAATCCACCATATGTCAAATAACTAAAACAAATGTGTACATGTATCAAATAAAATAGAATACTGAGTTTTTAAAAGCTGCTGTGGAAGATAACGAATATAACATAGAATCTAAAACTTTCATATATGACACTTAGTATATGCTGCTTAGAATATAACATAGATAATTTGCTCCTTCTAATTCAAGTGTACAGATTGATAAGAACCGACAACATCATACAACAACTTACTAGGCATGATAATGGTTGAACAAAGAAATATGACTACACAACAAATCCAGTGAAGGAAGCATAGAAGAACAAAGCTACCTCTGATGAAGAGATATACTATTTATTGTACTACCTCTGATGCCATCTTGGTATCCTGAATATCCTGCACTAAGCCCCCTATTTTCTGTGATTTCTGCTACCAACCACAGCAGCAAGGAATGCGGCAAGAAGGCAGCTGCCTCCTTAGTTCAGCACCCAAAACAGCAAGTTAGAGCTTCCTTTTGGGTCCATTCAATCCTCTAGTAAGTAGAAACTATTTTCCCTTTGGTTTATGATGGATTTGGAGTGTCTTGACCTAAGATATAATCCTCTTGTAGCCCTCTATATTAAAGGCCAGCATACATGGAAAATTCAGCATATTCTTCTGAAGTCATAACAGGGTAGGTAAACTTTACTTGTAATTTTTATTCATTTGCTTCATGTAGGAGTAGATTCTAGTAAATTCCCACACATTTAATGTTTAATGATCGATTAGGGATAAGATTAGGGATCAACATGATCATTTCCTCCCTATAGCCATGTGGTAGAGGTCGAGCTTGTAGCCTAAATAATATAGTTAGGGGTCTCTATCTGATTAATGAAAGACATGAATATAGGTAAAAACAAAAGAGGTGAGTAAAATAATGAAGAGGGGTTAAATCATAAAAACAAAGAGTTCCCTATTCTTGAGGTACCCACAGGCATATTGACACTCACTCTTACTTCTAGTTGAACTTGAAATTCATTGGTATAGCTAAATATGGTAATGGGTACCCTTTAAGTTTGATTACCCATTTATCTTAATAGGTTAGGTTAAATTCGAGTATCAATGTGTTAGATATTTAGAGGAAGTTGAGCAGGTTAAAAATGTAATCAATACTTTAATCCTAAGGTTACCATTTAAGATAGCTTATCCAGCCACTCTACTCACTGCAGCTCCTAATATCTAATTCCTTTCTTCTTAGGCAATCATTTAGTCTGCAACTAGTATCTGGTTTGTAACAAAAGCATAACATCCGGTTTGTAACTTATTTTAGGCAAATAAAGCAACCATATAAGCTTATGAAATGAGAGAATGCTACACTCATTAATGGTTGCATAAGGATTGCTTAAGTCAACATATAAATTTTCTTTAATGGGATGTAGGTCAATTAATATGGGTTGTTTAATTCATGTGTTTTATGTTGTGTGAATTGCTTAAGGTCATCCCTAAGCTACTGTACATGCTATGTCAGAGCTAAATTCGTCCCAATTTGTGTGGGTTCTTTTCTCCTTTTCACCTAAGCCATATGCATAAACCATGTACATATTAAGTAGAAGCAACTAGTTTTCACTCTTGTGAAACAAAACATCTAATGCTTTTTGTAAACGTTTACATGCTATCAAATTAAGAATGTCAAGTTTTGATTGGAAGTGTGGATGTTTCCAGCGGTATACAACTTTCTGAAGAATCAAACATAATCAGATACACCGCTACAATGTGATAGTGTACATAAGCATATCACGCATAACAAGCCACAAGTCCTATCAATCTACCATTAATTATGTACTTACATTCATAGTATTGGTTCAAGTCATATCTAAGTTCATGTCGATCTCTTCACATTTATAAATTTTTCAAATAATTAATATTAGCTTCTGCAAATGATGTTGCCCCTACAGATAAAAACATTCATTGGACAATAAAGGTTGAGAAAAATAACCACCTCAAAGTTTCCTTTCAGTTCTGATTCTAGCTTTTGGTGAGACTCTCGTTGTACAATTCCTCGTAAGCCAACTGAATCTGCTTTCTTTGGGTGGCATTTCTATGCGCTAAAATGTTGATCAGTGTCTTCTCATTAGTTCCCCATCCTAACACATGTGGATGTCGCGGTAAGGCTATTTAGCTTATACAAATTTTGCTTCACTATTTCTTCATAAATTTATATATGCTATTCAAAACTAGTGTATCTGAGCAAGGTATCGAAATACACTGTAGAAGAACTTGCATCTCTCTTATGCACAATGACATTATATGAGGCCTTGATGAACCCATTGCTAGACATTAGGCTTCAAAGGGACAAGGCTTCAGGGATGGACAAACAGAACACTTTTGCAAACTCTTACAAGGAGATTTCCAAAGAACATAACAATACTAGGAAACATAAATAACACATGGAAATGAAGACTATAATCTCTGTGCTCCTCTTTATGAGTTTCATTATGGAATATCACATTATCAAAGGTTTGAAAAATCAATCTTCTATCAATTATTAAAAGAGGAAAAAATCTATGTAAATCAATTGGACAAGAAGAAAACAATTTCAGATATCAAAACAATTATTTGCCTGATCCATTAAATAAAAAAAAAACTCATTTCTTGAAGATTTCTTCCTTGGTCTATGTTATGATCACAAAAACTATCAGAGATAGCAAGTTCATATCACTTAGAAAGATGAAACCTCTCTATTTTCTGGGAAATATGTAGATTTATTTCTGATCGGTGTTAAAAAAAAAGTAATCTTGAACTCATAGAGGAATGATCTAAGCATTAGATCTGCATACAACTATGTGCTATTGCTACAGATTGCTGATCGGCATAAAAAAAAAGTCATCTTGAACTCACAGACAAATGATCAAGCATTAGATCTGCAGATACCTCATTAGATCTAATGATCAAGCATTAGATCTACACTCATTAAGATAAGATCCATATAGTTAAGCCCAAATAATTAAGACAAACACATCACGATTAACATGATAAAGGTACAAATAGTAGCCACTTGATTGCTTTGAAAACACTCCAGAATTCTAGCCTTCAATCTGGAAGAAAAACAAGAGTTGCAAGGATCTTCAATGGTTACTTTGAACACTACATTTCATTAACTTAAACAAAAAATCAGAGTGGTTTTATTATTTTTAATATTTTTATACTTATTCAGCTTTTTCATATTTTTGAAATGCTTCATTATTTTTAATTTTTTATTCAGTTTTTAAGTGAATGAATGGGATGAGAAAACGACGATCGATATTCTTCTCCCACCTTTGTAGCTAAGACAATAAACAGTGAAAGTTTAAAAGAAGAGCTTGAAAAATGTCCCAACTTTTTCTTCATTTTTATCCATCTACCACTCTTTTAAGTTTCATAATGTACAAACAAATTTCGCTTTAAACTAAGAGAAAACTTACCGCGTGTGATAAATAAAAAAAATATTAGTAACAAAAAAGAACTTGAAAGACTCTGAAAGTCTAGAATTCTTGCAGCAGCCATCCAGCTCTGTTAGTGCTTCTTCAACACGATCACCAAGCAGATGTAGCTGCATATAAAGAAATGTTAATTAGGCAGCATACACAAAAGAAAATTTGCAAAGAACCCAAATAAGGGGTTTAATAATGCTCATCCAGCTAAATTGGTATATAGTTAGATGCACATCAAAGGGTAAAATTGAGAAATCCATAAACGATGCTGCAGGGGAAAATTCATTGAGTGGAAATTACCCAAAGATTTCAAATCAACTTCTCACGAAGACACAAATTCGACTCTAAATCATTCCGAAACCCTCCAATTAGGAACCAAAACTTCAAGGAAAGCTCGAATCACTTCTGACCTCTCTGTGACCCATTCTAACAAACAGGTAACGTGCAACTCTCTACAACTTGTTCATCATGGAAAACACAACACAACTCAACCTCAAATCATCGAACACCAGCCAAAATCTCTAGGAAAACCTACTGTGAACACATCAGAAATCACTGTCAAATAATTTTGGGTAACATACGCAAACCAAGCAGTAACCTTCAACCGAAACCTCCAACAAGAACACATCCCACCGAGAAGAATCCAACCCGAATCGTATACAAAGAAAAACCAATCAAACACATCCACAGAAGAGGAAAACATATCGAAAGTGTCTACAAAAGAAGTAAATCAAAACATCTCTAGGAAGAACAATCAAAGCCTTTACCAGAAGAAAACCAGTCGAAATCCATACCAAATCCTCACTTTCTATAGGTTTTCCACCCCACTATACCTCATGGATTTCGAGTTATCACAGGTAGATACACTTGCCTCTTTCTTCTTCGTCTCGCCTCCACTCGTCCTCGCGTTGTGCCCCGTCAGCTGTGGCGCCGCCTACGAAGCTCAGCTAGGCAGCGAAATGGCGCGACGAGTGGCTCTGTCGACTCGGGAAAAATGGAAAGAAGAGAAGGGTCGGCGGAATCGGGCGGGGAGATGTGACGAGGAAATGAACCCACTGTTCAAAGGGGACGGCAACGGCGAGAAATTGAGGGAGCGGAAGTTGAGGCGGCGCCAGCAGCTAGGGTCGAGGGAGGCGCAGTACCAGGACTTGCAGACGAAGGGGACGGCGACGGCGAGATCTCCGAGGGCGAGACGGCGGAAGGGGAAGATGGAGATGAGGCTGAGGTTTAGGTTTAGGTTTAGGTTTATGTTGAGAGAAGGGGCACGATATTGGTTTAGGTTTGGAGGGAATTTTGTGAAGTCTTGTAAATTTTGGCCGGTGAAAAAATTAAATTATTTAAGAAGGGGTTTATTAACATCGGATTTTAAAAACCGATGTTAAAATCGGTGTCTATTAACCAAAAAAAGGGCGCTCATAGACATCGCCTAAAAAACCGATGTCTATGAGCTAAAATCTGCGCTCATAGACACCGGTTTTTAGAAAAACCGGTGTAAAATACTCAAAGACTTCGGTTTTAGCCTAAAACTGATGTTGTTCCACTGATGTCTATGAGCGATTTTGTTGTAGTGAAAAAGAACTTACCTAAAATGGTCATACTCAATACACTTAGAGTGTACCAGTGTAATTTATTAGTCAAGATAAACTAATACTTAATTACACTACAACTATTCCGATAGTTTGTTCCTTTACATCTTAGTCGTGAGCAACTATTTATAATTTATATAGAACCGTCAATATGATCTACTGTATGTGACACCACAAACCATGTTGTCTACTGTATATAAATTAATTGAACAATTACATTTAACAAATAAATGTAGATATTGACCAATATAATTCTTTTATTTCAAAAATAAATGTTTACAAAAGCTAGATTTTTAGTATATACTCCAACAATGACAATATCGAACATATAGAGTATCTAGGTTCTGGACGACCAGACGTGGCACCAGATAAGGCGAATAGCAGGCCGAGCGGCCAACCTGCTTGGCCTAGCAACACAGTACATTGATATCCATCAACATTCTTTTAGGAATTGGTACCGTCGACACCGGGCATGAGCTGCCAGAAGGTCATACGGTAGAAGGTTCCACCGTCACTTCAGAGATATGCTCGACCTGTTAAGGTACTGTGTCAGGGACACGTTACTGACAAGTCTTTTCAGGGAATGCTTTGAGAAGTGTACCTGCCTTGGGAAGTGTGCACGCACACTACCAAAGCTCTATATAAAGGGGAGGTCCAAGCATCGGCGGAGGTATGCAAGATTCACTGTTTGCGCTAGTCTTCTTGTTGCTCCGCTATATTCTTCAACGCCGGTGACTGACGAGCGTTGGAGGGCCAACGCCGGGGACTACTTCCTTGGCTCGGCACTGACGTAATTTGTGTTGCAGGTCCGCACGGAGTCTGCAGGAGGTCAGCGTGAGTGCCACATCCCCTGCTTTCTGTCTCTTTGACTTTCGAACAGGTATATGTCAATGGTCGAGCGGCGATCTTAAACCCTTGTCTCTACCAACGATCGAGCGACGACCTTAAATGTGTGTCTCCATCAACGGTCGAGCGACGATCTTAAACGTGTGTCTCCATCAACGGTCGAGCGGTGACCTTAAACGCGTGTCTCCATCAACGGTCGAGCGACAACCTTAAACCCAGGTATATGTCAACGGTCGAGCGGCGACCTTAAACCCTTGTCTCTACCAGCGGTCGAGCGGCGACCTTAAACGCGTGTCTCCATCAACGGTCGAGCGGTAACCTTAAACGCGTGTCTCCATCAACGGTCGATCGGTGACCTTAAACTTGAGATCACATCAATGGTCGAGCGACAACCTTAAACCCGAAGCCATGCTCTTCACTAGTTTCAGACCAGCAATCGGATCCCTTATCTCCCCCCATTCGGAGGCAAGTAGTCTTCAAAAAGCTTGAAGTCTTTTAAATATGGTGACCGTTCAGCACTATTCTTCAAGACATCTCCAGACCGATCGAAGGTTCATAGAATCATGATGGCATTGTACACAAAGGGGACCGGTCAGATGAATAGACTAATTACGGACGATCGGATTCATGAGGCCATGAGTTCGCGCAATGCTCAAAGAAAAGGAGTCGAAAAAACATTCAAGGAGATAAACTCATCTGAACGGACGATCATTCATTAAGACTTCAAATTTTACAGAAATATTATAGGGAACTCTGCCTCACTCAAGGTAGTCCAATACGTCGTCCGACAATGCTGCAGTGAGCTTATCCCGGCTGATGATGCTGCTGGTCAGAGCCGCATACAAATAGCCTCCCTCCATAAGATGGTTGATTATCCCATCTATGGCCAGATTGAAGAGGCGCAGAGCTTGATCGGCGACCTTTTTGTTGAAAACATTCGAGTGGAGGTAATTCTTCTTCATAGCCTCGAAACGGCTAGATTCGGATTCTTGATAGGTCTTCAGGGCCACTCGGGAGGCCTCCAGCTCATCCTTGGCGGCGACCACAACAGCATCCTTGGAGGCAATTTGGCCGCGAATGGTCGTTTCTTCTACCAACTGGCTATTCCACTCGGCGATCAGGCAGTCCTCGGCTTCCTTGAGCTTTTGGGCGAGGGCCCGGGCCTCCTTATTCTTCAGCTCAAGGTCTTCGATGGCCCGATTCTTCCGCACTTTGACCGACTCGATTTAATTGTCAAAAGTGGTAACCTGCTTATTGAGCCGAGCCAGCATGGCTGCCTGCCCGGAGCTCTTCTCCCGTTCGGCCTCGAGCAGTTTATTGCTCTTCTCTAGGTCAACCTGGAGTTTGGTCACCTCGGCATTTGTTTGTTCTTGAGCGGCGGAGGATTGGTCGCTCGACGCCTTCGGTTGCTTTACTTTCTCCTCCAAAAATGCGATCCTTTAGCACATGACTATGCTCTCCACCTAGTACTGCAAACAAGCGAATATAAGCGCCGATCAGGAATAAATTATGTAAATGTAAAACTTACCCCAGTAGACATCTGGGTGTGACTATCCGTGAGTGCCCTCAGAGGCATCACCGTTGCACGACCCCAATCATCCTCCCATATCTTGGCGAGCGGCCCTTGGATGATGATCTGGTGCTCCGAAGCTCGAGACTCGGCGTTGGATTCACGCCATTCCTTAGTCGAGAGATGCAAAATCGTCATAATGTGGCGTTGGCCGCTCGGGGTTGACTGTGCAGAAGTCGCCCACCTGGACGACCATGATGAAGTAGCCAGCCGGATGCTCGACTTTTTGGTCTTTGATCTTGGTGGCAGGAAGGCCACCGACGGTGCACATACCGTCCTTTGAGGTAGACCAGACAGGGAAGGCGTCCGATCTAATAACTCGTGGGCAGTGAGCTCTTAGACATAAGCGGGGGTCGACGTCTCCACCCGTTCGGTGGAGCGCACCCCCGAAGTAGCGGAGAGCAAGGAAGTCTCCGCCCGGTGCCTCTTGCGCCTGGCCAGTGGCTCGTCTGAGGAAGCTGATCCCGAGTCCTCAATTAGAATGAGCAGACGCTGTTCAGAAAGCGATTGGGAGCCACAGGTCGCTCTGCCACTGGCCAGAGAAGGAGCCGCATTAATAAGATAATTTACAATTAAGTCCAAGAATAAATGCAATGCATGAAAATGTGATGTAAATATGAATTTTATTTATGAGCAAGACATCAAATCATGCATGTATGACTCAAAATAGTGTAACAAAATCATGATTATCAGACACATCGATATATTGGACAGAGTAACCTTTTCGAGCGACTGGAGGACCCCGTTGATAGAGTTCCTCTAATCGGGTAGCACTCCGGTCGATCAAGAAGAAGCTCATCTATTGAAAAAGAGGGTGAGACGGTTCACTCTAATCGGGGACCATCTTTATAAGTGAGCTTTCTCAAGACCACTGTTCAAGTGTGTTGAATCGGAGGACATAGAATACATCCTCTAAGAAGTATATCAGGGCTCCTGCGAAAGCCATCCGAGCAGCCGATTGCTGGCCCAAAAGATCCTCCTTGTCGAATATTTATGGCCCACGCTGCAAGATGACATCGCACGGACAGTAGCCACCTGCTTGTCATACTAAAAATAACATAATATCCCGCATCGACCGACCAAGGAGATGAAGGCATCCACGGTGTCTTGCACATTCGACCAATGGGGCATGGACATCGTTGGACTGTTTCCAATGGCGACCGGTCAGCGAAGATTCCTACTCGTCGTGATGGATTACTTTTCAAAATGGGTGGAGGTCGAGCCACTAGCAAAGATAACGGAACAGATGGTCATCAAGTTTATCTAGTAGAACATCTTGTGTCGGTTCGACATCCCTCGCCAGCTTGTCTCAGACAACAGGAGGCAGTTTGTCAGATGGAGGCTCAGGGAGTGGTACGAAAGCTATGACATTCAGCAAGTCTTCACCTCAGTAGTCTATCCCCAGAACAACGGTCAGGCGGAAGTCACCAATGAGAGATCCTCAGACGTTTACGGGCTCGGTTTGACCATGCAGGAGGCAACTGGGTCAATGAACTCCCAGTGTCCTATGGGTTCTTCGCACGACACCAAAAGAGGCGACCAGTGTCACACCGTTCCAGCTGGTATACAGTGGTGAAATGGTGGTCCCCGTGGAAGTCGGAGTAGAATCTGATCAGGCGTAATTCTACGACGAGGGGAACACCGAGCGAAGACTCATGGATCTTGATTTGGTGGATGAAGCTTGGGATAAGGCCACCGTCCATCTCATGGCGTCCAGGCAGTGAATGAAGAAAAACTACAACCGGAGAGTGATCTCGCAGTACTTATAGGTTGGTGATCTGGTGTGGAAAAGAATAAAAGTCGGTCAGCAACGTTCCCAAACTCGAAGCCCCGTGGGCGGGACCTTACAAGATCTTGTAGAAGCTCCGCTCGGGAGCCTACTAACTGCAGGACGAGGATGGGAGACAGCTCGAGCGACCTTAGAGCATAAACCATCTCCAACCCTATAGGGTCAGGTGGGAGGTGTGTAAATAAATCTAAATGTACTTGTATAAGTGTATGTCTTATGGATGCAGGAAGAACATGAATAAAAATCCCAAGTGTTCCAGACTCTTGTGCCGACCGGCTAAGTTAAAAATCGAGCAATGACTATAAACCCTTGTCTACGCAAATCAAAAGTTGAGCGGCGATTATAAATCCTTGTCTACGGAAATCAAAAGTTGAGCGACGACTATAAACCGTTGTCTACGTCAATCAACAGTCGAGTGGTGATTTTAAACCCTGATCTTCGTCAATAGTCGAGTGGTGACTTTAAACTCCGATTTTCGTTAACAGTCGATTGGCGATTTTAAACCTCAATCTTCGTCAATAGTCAAGCAGCGACTTTAAACTCCTGTCTTCGTCAATAGTCGAATAACGACTTTAAACCCCAATCTACGATAAGTCCAGCAGATCGAAGAATATACAAACCGAGAATAAGGCTAACCAGGAAACGTGCTGCTCCAAGAAGCAACAATTTTTAATAAAATAAGGTCATTCAGTAACATTGAAGTGATCGCTCAGATATCCTAGCGACTAGTTACATTGACGGTCGAGAGGACAGGGAACCATACTTAGAATTTTTTTGTAAAACAGTAAGTGGTTCGTAGTCCTACTTGAGCCGAGCGGTGATGCATGCATGAACAAGTGAGACAACCAACAAAGCAAAGAAACGTTGAACGATGATGCATGATGAAATACAGAATCAAATAAACAAAGATACGTCGAACAGGCGATCATGCATTAAAACTTAGAAAATTTTTACAAGTTTGCGAGGGGCGGTACAAAAGGAGGCAAGCTTCGCAGGAGGTGGGTTCGCTCAAGGTAATCAAGCAGATCATCGGGCATCAACTTGATTAGCTTGTCCCGACTGATGACCTTGTTGGTCAATGCAATTGGGATATAGTCACTGCCCTTCAAATGGCCCCATCAATGGCGAGATGGAGCGCTCGGTCAGTGAGTCGGTCATTGAAAGGGCCCAAGCGGAGGTAATCCCGTTTCAGAATCTCGAATCAGCTAGACTCTGTGCCTTGATACACCTCCAAGGCCGTTCAGGAAGCCTCTTGCTCATCCTTCAAAGTAGCTAGATCGAAATCCTTAGTGTGCAGCTATTCTTGCACCGCTTCTTGTTTAGTCGATCAGCTCTCCCGCTCGGCATTTAGAGCTGCCTCCGTCTCCTTCAGGTTTTGAGTAAGGATTCGAGTCTCTTTGTTCTTGATCTCTAGGTCCTCAATGGCTCAAAACTTCCTGGTATTGGCCGAATGGATCTTCAACTCGAAGGAACTGGCCATCGAAAATAAAGGATTCGAGAAGAAGCAATAAACGGATTCAGATAAGGAAAAGGCGAAGAAGCTTACAGAAAACAATCATCGGAGAAGAAGAGATGAAACATCACAAAGAAGGCTTGAAGATGAAAGCATAAGCAATGAAGATGACGTCGACGCAAATTGAGGTTTATAAACCTCGCGGCTGATTGTCCTGAGTCGTTCGATCCAGGGTTGCAAAAAATCAGGAGAGGATCCGACCATAGAATTTAAAAAGGCATCTATCCCATCATTAGTGGATATTCGTCCGTCACGTCAAACGTGCATCGGCAGAAAGTGGGACACATGGCATTTGGCTACCGGAATGCATTAATGAGACTTAATTAAAAGGTATGGTCACGTGCTCAATCATAATGATCAGAGATTTGTACGATCTTCAAGAAATTTGGATGATATCAGCTAATATAAAAGGGCGCCCATTCGAGGGAGCGCAAGGAATGGAGAAAATTCGCTAAGTGTGGTCGGCCATCGTCTCGATCAACATAAATATTTGATTATCACACAACCAAGCGGTCGATTCACTATCTTCCTTGGGAGGTATGATCTGAGCGGCAACTACAAACCTAAATCAACGAAAGGAAGCCGAATAGTGAAGACATGTGATCCGATAAAAAACTCAAGAGTATAAATGATCAGATCGGATGTGGAAGCCATCGAGGATGCTACTTATCCAATCAGTCGGACTTGCAGCCTCCTTCGACTAGACTTAAGGGGGAGGCTTGTAATGTGGCGATAAATGGGGGCCCGCCCGGCGTGGGTCAAATGTCGAGGTGGAAGTCAAAGTCAAGGTGGTCAATGCCAGGGTGTCAAAAGGCTCGCCTACAGTGCCTGAGCTGAGGTCGACTACAACAGCCGGTGGGGCAATCAATGTCCGATCGGCAAGAGACTTGTCCAAGCGGGCCAACCATCTAGCTTGGATAATACAATAAGATCGCCAGAGGCTCAATGCGGGACGGCGGGACGCTGAGGAGACCGAAGAGCTTGTCAGATCGGGAGTGACAAGCTACTACACCCAATCACCACAAGGAACAGCAGCTGAGGCCGATAGAGCAGAGGAGTCCTGGCTGAGCGGCTACCTCACTCGGCCAAGCAGCGGGACCATTGTCATATCTCTCGATATCCTTTTGGGAGATAGTGTCGTTGACACGAGGTATGACCAATAGGCGGATTGTATGACGGAAGCTTCTACTGTCTTGTCAGGATGCATGGTGTCAAAGGCACTTTCCCGACAGGTCCTTTCATAGTACATATTGGAGAACGTGCTCACGCCTCGAGGAGTGTTCATGTCGCCCACCAGAGCTCTATATAAAGGGAGTCCATGCACCGACGGAGGTACGCGTTATTCACTATTTGCGCTAGTACTACTATTGCTCCACTTTCTTCTACAATTCCGTGACTCACTTGAGCGTCGGAGGGCCAACGCCGGGGACCCTTTCCCTAGCTCGACTCTGACGTTGCTTGTTTTACAGAGAGAATTGCTAATCAGCACAGCAACCACATTCTCAGCTAGCCACCTTCCCATTTCTGAACAGGATCATCTGTGATTTAACAGGTTAAAAGCTTTGAAGGCGTGAGTTGTCTATAGGATATTCTCTATCCTTCATGGTACAAACTTTCAAAAAAGAATATGGAATTGTTGGGCCTCGGGGCCCAACCATGGGCCGATAGACCAGCTCAGTTTGCGAGTCGTAGTCAATAATTCGATCTTCACTCTACTCCTTCGTTTCCCTTGAAGGCATGGCTTGTCCGATCGGTCGGTAGGTCCGATCGGTAGGGGTAGCTAGTCGAGTTAGTTAGCACTCAACCTTAAGCTCTGTCCCCCTGTCATTGATTGAGACATGAGGCCCAGCCGATCGGAAGGCCCGATCGGCTGAGTTTCCTCTACTCATTACACTTTGTTTTCGTGTAAGGAGACCTAGAGTTAGGCTATGAGGCCTGACCGACCATTCGAGGTCCGATCAATCAGTTACTCAATATCCAATCGGCTATGTTCCCATTCCACTTGATGATTTTGAAGATTGATCACTTATTGGTTTTGACTACCTCGATAGCTTACCTTCTCGATTTTGACTCACCTTTCAGAGGGTCAATCCTTATCATCGCATCACCAACCTAAGCTAGGATATGCCATGTTAGCATCACGTCATTATTTTAGGAATTATAAGAAAAAAATAAAATTTAAATATGCTTTATATTTGAAAATAAAATTACATTATGTTATGATATGAAAATCTAACCTATAGCATTCTCGAATACTTGGCACAATCTAGCAGTAGTAGAAACATCTAGTTTGAATCTTGACAATGGATGCAATCTAGAGCCTTCCAAGGAGTAGTACTTGACCTAGACCTTTATGGGCATAGGTCCACATAAATAGTTGACAAAAGAATTCCTCAAGAAAACAAAACAAAGTGAGTAGATAGTTGACAACAAGAACAAACAATGACAGATTGTTTGCAATGAACCCTTGACCATTACTTGTTCCAAATCGGCATCCGGGTTGGGTCAACCCTTGGTTTTAGATCGATCGGCTGAACCAATCCATCCAGTCGATCTCATTCAAAACACACTCAGGTTGGCTGTGTTATCTCTGTCAGTACCCACAGAGAGACATCCGATGCTAAGGAATTGTTACTCTCTTTTCATGGCATCAACTCACCAACTGCTCAATCTCATCTTCCAAATTGCTTTCCTGAGGCTGAGAGTGACTGAGAACAAACTATCTCTCCTGCATGATCAATCCTTACTAGAAATTAAACAGTGTATATATTCCGCAGGAAATCTGTGACTGATTAGTGACAACAATGATAACAAGAAGAAAAAATGACTTATTGATCAGCACCTAATCAATCATTCTTCGCTTTAGCAGCAGTAGTAGCAGCAGAGATAGCATCACTCTGCAACAGTCAACAAGATAAAGAAGGAAGAGAGGGCCCTGAAGAGATAGCCAGACGTAGACTTGCACTGCACGCATATCATGATACTGATACCCTGTCACTCTCTGACTCAGTCCTAAACAATATGGAAAACTATCATCTCATTCATAATTGACCCTAAACTATTCTGCCAACAACAGCTTACAGTTTTGGATGCTTCGATAGGGCCATGCACTCTATAATTTTCACCTCTCAATATATAGAGTTTCATTTGTAATTATATAACCTTTGCACTGTGTGCTCCATCAGTTAGCGATTTCTCTAAGCTTCTTCTATATTTCTTTAAGCTACCAAAAGGTTAATTATCTAAATCTACTACTCATGCTGAAGATGCATAACCAATTGGTAAAAAATATATATTATTTTATACAAATTAAACAAAAGGACACCAGTCCCAAGACATGGTCACTGTATCAGACTCGATCTCGAACATGTAACATCATCAATTCCAACAGCATTCTTCTGTGGCAAGACAAGACAATCCCCTCAGTTGATGGTTCAGTCAAAGCAACCTTCTGTTTTTATATCGTAGGTGTTTTGATAATCCAAGAATTAATCATTAAAAGATATCAGTAATCAATCTATGATAAGTTTTTATTACAAAGGTAAAGGCTTATAGCTAGCTAAAATACAGCATCCAAATACACTTAATTTTAAATGGCTTTTATTGCATTGAATAATTTAGTATTCACAAAATTTTGACCTAAATCATTCAAGTATCATAGATAACCAATTAATTAGTCGAATCCAATTCTCGTCCCCTTAATCACCTTCTTTAGCACATAATAAACCAGAAAGAAGAATGTTTTGTGAGCCATAATTAATTTAGGTGCCATGACGAATGTTAATAGTGTGATAGGGACCAAACCTGCCCTTTCCCCATTAATTAATACAATTAAATTATATGGTTGGTGATGCACTAAACAAAGCTGAAATTCGCCACCCTACGCCAAGAAAACCAGACGCGTTCATGCATTTATTACCAAGCACAACTCTATATATCGATTCATCGATCCATCTCGCCACAAGATTCTTTCCAATTTGATCTTTTCTTTTAGAATTCAACTGATTCACTCTCATTCTATTTTCTTCTTCTTCTTTAATTTATGGAGCAAAGGAAAAATTGGATGTGGAGGAGAAATTTGAAGCCAAATAATGTCGTTGGCTCCTCGCAATTGATCTCTCACGATCCGGCATGGGAGGAAAAGGCATTCACCGAGGACTCCGCCGGCCTCCTCGGGGCCTACATCTGGCCGCCGAGGTCCTACTCTTGCAGCTTCTGCCGGCGAGAGTTCCGGTCGGCGCAGGCGCTGGGCGGCCACATGAACTCCCACCGCCGTGACCGCGCACGGCTCAAGCAATGGGCAGACCAAGAAGGCATCGTGCCGTCGAGGACTAATAATGTTGTTGCACTGCCTTCTCACCATCTGTCTCTAATTAGGGTTTCAGAAGTGAGCAGCACTACTGCTGCTGCTGCTGCTGCTGCTGCTTCTAGTACTGCATCTTTCGCCGATTTGTCGCGGCGCAAGCGAGACATGGAGGATGAGGAAAGCTTCAGGATGAAGAGATGGAGAGTGGAAGAGGAAAGCTTCAAGTTGCTCGCTCCTTGTCCTGTGAAAGAAGAGCAATTGGACCTCGAGCTTAGGTTGGGAACAAACCTGTCACAGTGTAATTAATTCCAAGTTTCTATCAGTGATGATCTTCTTCAAGATATTGACAATCAATTACTAGTTTGCTTCAAGATATTGGAAAGCTAGCTCAATCTTTTCTGAATGAAGTAATCACAGAAAAAGGAAAAAAAAAAGATTTATCTAAATCAATTATCTTATTTTTGCTTTGCTGTCCTCTTCATTGGGCATTTCTTGACTTGATTGATAGTATTTACGTGACTGACACATATCAGGAGAATTATATATAATTACGTGACTGACATATGCAACGAATCAGTAGTATTGATGAAGAATATATATATCACATGCTAAGTTAAAATGTGAGTAAATTGGAGAAAAATTTTCTACCATAATTTTAACTTTGTAATCCTATGTCTGAAGAATTTTATTTCTATTTACTATATATAAAATTTTATTTGCTTCAATTTTTTTAATGTAAATATCATTACCAAATTACCGCTCATATTTTTTTAATATAAAAAGTTTAAAAATAAATATAATTCATCTTAAATTCAACACTTTAAATTAGAATCGAGTATATTTTTTATCAAATAATTGAGCACTATTTTTTCCCGCTTAATATAATTTTTCCTAAATTCAGTATCATTTAAAAAGAATCTAATATATTTTACATCCAATTAAGTATCATTTAAAAAAAATCTAGTATATTTTTCATTTAATTGTAGAAAAAAAGTCGTGCTCAATTTAAAATGAGTATAATTCTTCTTAAATTCAGTACTTTAAACTAGAATCGAGTTTATTTTTATCAAATTGAGCACAGATTGTTTCCTACTTAATATAACTGCTCATAAATTAAATATCATTTAAAGAAAATCTAGTATATTTTTTTATCAATTGAGCATCATTTAAAGAGAATCTAGTATATTTTATATCTAATTGAGGTGGAATAAGAGTTTAATAGAAAATATACTAGATTATAGTTTAATATGCTGAATTTAAGAGGAATTATACTTATTTTTAGACTTTTTATAACTAAAAAATATAAGGGCTAATTAGTTAAATTGGTACATATTATATTTAATTAGGAAGTGGAAATAAAAATTTTAAGATATGAGGACTGCATATAAAATTTAAATTATGATTAGGAAATACATTAAATTTTCCCTTAAAATGTTTAGTCCATTTAATAGTTTTGTCAAAATTATAGATGGATTAATTAGAATATAGTTCAAGATCTAACAAATATGATTTTATTTAAATTTCTTATTATGTTTTCGAAAGGATAAATATGATTTTTTTTAATTTAAATTTGAAATGTTTGGACTATTGGTAGTATGATAAAACTATTAGATAGATAAAAAAATATGATTAAATTTGAGTTCCTCAACCATGGAATTCAATTGTTAAGTTAAACCAAATAACATCGAATTTGGAGAATTGATCCGGTCGCATGGAAGTTTTTATCAACCGCTAGATTAAATCAGGAAGCACTTATGATGAATAGTTCAGAAGTCTAACATCATGTGGTTGCCCACACTATTTGAAAGAAAAATCCTTATAAATTTACCATAACTCGAGATCGAACCGTTAATACCTGGGTGATAATTTGATGTCATTCCACTATACTGTAACCCTGAGGAACTCAAACATGAAATTCAAATTGCTTATCAGCTTATGCATATATCAATGTGCTTAATATCTTAGGATATTTATCCATTCTAGGTCACTAGATTTATGCACTTTACTCTACGTTAATAGATCATATTCTTATGACCTTCTTAGATCTAAGAAGTCGTTATATTAAAGACGAGTTCGATACAACTGAGAGCTCGACTCTTGAACTCCCTAACTAATTTGGAGATTGTGATTATGATCTTCGTAAACCTCTTACTTTCTTTGCACCTATAAGATCGTATCCATATTGATGTTAATGTGTAGGTGTTATGATACTCAATTAGTATTTATAACCAATGTGAATAGATATTATAACACTATACATTAACAATATTTAATTCTTTTTGATGTAGTTAATGAATATATTTTATAAAAAGAATTAAAGTGAAAAATTCCTTTAGATTTTATATAATAATAATCAAATGCAAAAACTGATAAATTCCCAACTGTCTTTCAATGATCAGATGCTATAAAATAAATCCAAAAAAACTAAATTCTAATCAGCTATATATATATATATATATATATATATCAGATGCTATAAAAGAGTCATTCAAATAAATTTTTAAAAATTCCTCTATAAATACTCATCTATTTCTACAAATTATTTCATTCATTGAAATACATTATTCTACGTCATAAATCACTCCCACGAGTGAAAAATTCCTAACGGTATTTGAATATGAGTGTGCTTTAGCATTAAACCCAATGCGAGTGTATGTTAATAAAAGAGAAATGTTAATATAATGGGTATGTGATAATCATATACTTTTTGAAAAATTGGTATATATTAATGTTCAAATAATATGGATACCTTAAGTACTTCAGTATAGACATCATCCATGGTTCTAAATTTCTCCTTACAATTTCTATTTTGCTTTCGCTTCCACTACAACCTAGTGGTGCCCTATGATATTTACTCTAGTATGTTGACACCATCTGAGTCAGACCATCCTCACCTTGGCATTCACCTTGCCGGAAAGTTTGCTATGCATCATCATCGCCATCTCAGCATCCACCTCGGCAACTGATTTCTACCGCATGCTATGACACATTGGAGGAGATTTTTTCTCCGGTAAAAAACAGATCTAAGAATGTTGCTGTCTGGATGAGTCTCCATAAGCGTTTCCCGATTTGCTTTGATGGTTGTTGAAAAACTTTCATAAAGCTGGGTCAGTCACCCATGATTAATCGATTCGAAAAACTAGATAACTAATATCAACTATATATAAAAATAAAATAAAATTGATGATAGCATATATATATATATAGAACACAAATCAGCCGGAACTAATTTGAAGGGCTCAAGTTTTGAATTAGCTGGGAATATCTGCAGTGGTATTTTCTTAAGGCGTGTTTGTCCCCTCATCTGTGGCTGTTGTGCAGATCATCACATGGAAGATGATGGGAATGTCATATAGTGACGGCAAAGAGATGAAAGAATCCAGCTACAGAAGAAGCAGGAGACACAATGCAGCATGGGGACTTGTTCGACTGACAGATGCAGCAATAGCATTCTCGACCAGTGGGGTTTCCTTCTTGGATGGATACAGATGGATGCAGTCTACAGATCACACCAGCATTTTTCTGGGGCACATTGCTTAGCAAGCTAAGCCCTTTATTTGTAGGTGTGACAATTCGTTTTAATTAGAAATGAAGCTTCAACAACAGTTGATGCAATTGTTTTTATTTTATCAAACAAACACTGGATTCAGTGATCAGAAGCAACTATTATGCCAGAAATCATAGCTTCCTTGGAGCGTGTACATAATTTCACTGCAATAGTATCGTCGGATAGGATAACGATTATCCTACAGATAAAATAAGAAGGGAATTGAGAGAGAAAGCAAGAAGAGAATTCAAAGAATACCAAAAAAATTCATTGTTTGCTAAAAAGAAATTTTATTAATAATTGAGGGTTGATTCCTAATATAGCTAGATTATGTTTATATAAACTCTAGACCCTAAGATTAAAGGAAATAAATTCTTAAATATGGACCTTAATTTTAATCTTATAGAGAAAGAATAGAAATCTTTCTAGAAAAGAAAATCTATCGACAAAAATTAAAATTAATATAACAGGATGATTGATCCGGCGATAAGAACAGGGGATCCTCGTTGTAAGGGATCAACGCCACGTGGAAGTCAAAGAGCCGGGCGGTCCATCGAAGAAGGTCGGACCAGCTTGGCCGACCGGAGAAAGGGGGCTTACCGACCGAGCGGCCTCCCGGTGTTTAGCCGAGGGCAAAAGGCACCCCTATGGAAGTCGGAGTTCCGGCGCTCATTGGGCAAGATCGTAGGGCCGAGCGGACAGCACGCTCGGTCGAAGACATGAAGCATACTGTTAACAGTCGCCACAAAACACATTACCGATAATTTCCCAAGTGTACCATCATACATGACCGGTCGGACGGAAGGCGGACGTGGGCCGGTCGGACGCACGGCAGGAGTTCGGGGAAAAAGACAAGGGACATCTTCTGACAGCTGGCATGCTTCGTGATATGGTCATACTCCAAATCATGCGACGTGGGGTTCCGCGGTCCCATCGAGGACATGCTTGGACTGTAGCAGTATGGGTCAGGTAAGCTCACTGACAAGCCCTTACTGGGGTATGGGCCACGGACACGTGTACACCTCGATATATGTGCACTCGCTTCTCCGCTGCCCTATTTAAAGGCCCTCATCCTTCGCCGGAGGTACGCGTTCTAATTTTTCGAGAGCCACTTTTCACTGCTTGCTTGCCTGACTTGAGCGTCGGAGGGTCGCCGCCGGGAACCCCTTCCCGGTCCGACTTCTGTGCAGGTTCGCCGGAGCTTCGTGCAGCCAGTCGAAGATCCACACCAGCAGCCGGGGAACGCCACGTGCCCAGCGTCCGTTGGTTCAGCATTCGGACAGGATCAATGCTGATATAGATAAACTAATGTAGGATCATTACGATAGAGGTGAGGGGTGAATAGTGCTCGTGGTTTTCATGTTCATTTAAAATTAATCATAGTAAAATGCAACGGAAAGAAAGAGTAAAAGAAAAAACAATTGACACAGTTAATTTTATTTAGTTCGGAGCATTTGACGATTCATACTCTAAGGTCCGTCATCGTTGATCACTTTTATTGGGCAATTCACTATCAGTTCGAAATATTACAAGAATATTTGAATTACAATATAGATGCAAATATTTAAAAGTTACCGACAACTACAGATCTGAATATTCTTGATTTCGGTTGTCGGAGTAACGTTTGGACATTGACGAGTCATTTTTGGAGCAGCACGCAGGAAAGAAACTTATTCAAAATGTTGTCTTTGAGATCTTGGTTGCCTGGAACCTCCCTGAGCACCTGGAACCACCCTGAGCACCCCCACAGGGGCTGACATAGCATGCTCTCGTCAAAACTCGATCCAGCAGAAGTTATCCATCTCCGAGCGCCCGGACTTCCCCCGGGCGACCAAACTCCCCCTGGATGCCCAGACTCCCCCCGAGCGCCCGGACTCCCCCCAGTACCTGGACTTGCCCTGGGCGCACAGACTTTGACGTAAGCCTGCCAGTCATCGTGCGCCATCTCACCTTGCAGATTGATTTTCGGCCGTCTCGGCTCCTTGAGCAACTTCGGGCACCCGGACTGTAACGACCCGCTTTCTACTGACTAGGCTGTGAGGCCGATCGTTACATTAATCTGTGCTAACTATTCCATGACCATCATTGAATCTAGTTGCGGAACTGTACTATTTAAAATTTTGCTAAACTATCATCATTTCTTGGTTCTACATGTGCTAAGGGGTGTAATCTAAACTATTCATGACATATATTACATCCCCCAATGGTCAAGGAACTTAACTAAGAGTTTCTTGCTGATGTCAGGCCTCCCGATCGATCCACGGATCGATTGGAATGGCCGGATCGATCCATTGATCGATCCAGGTGGCTACTGTATGCGGAAGTCAGGTTGGATCGATCCAGTGATCGATCCAGCACGCTACTGTGCTCGGGCCAATATTCTGGATCGATCGGCTGATCGATCCAGACTGACCAATCGATCCAGTGATCGATCCCAGAGCCTACTGTTCACGACAGAATTTGCTGGATCGATCGGCTGATCGATCCAGAAGCCTACTGTTCACGGTACGAACTCCCCAATCGATCGGCTGATCGATTGAGAAGCCTCCAATTGATCGACCGATCGATTGGGGTTTCTGATTTCATACCAGAACTCTGATTTCAGCACTGTTTCGTGCCAAATTCATACATGTGAGTTCTAACATGGCTATAAACATACTAACAACATTTAACTGACATTCTAAGCATGATTACTAACAATCTAAACAGGTCCTTCATGATTCATGCATCAAAATAACTAAAAATGCGGAAATAACGTTATATAAAACTAAAGTTTTAGTTTGCTAGTTTCTCCAAGATCTCTACTCCAGGTTCCTTCCACACACATCTTCATCATTGCATTGACCTCCAACCTCTGCTAGTCCACCTTTCCTTTACCTTTATCTGCAGTATAAGGAAAAAGCATCTGTAAACTCGAGAGCTTAGTAAGAAACCATCTACCTCACTAAAACATGCATACGATGAGTTCATGCTTTTGAAAGATGCTGATTGAAAACATGATGGAGAATGCTAGGCATGACATACTATCATACTAACATAGAAACCAAGAGCTAATCATGGCAATAACTGAAGTATCAACAAGAAAGGACTAAACTGAAATATAACTGAGTTAAACTAGAGCTGAACTAGAACTAATTTTAAAATATAATCACATGACTGATTGTGAGTTTGGAAAGCTATTATCATAATAGATTAAAATACATAATCATACTGCTAATGGGCCCGGCAACTGTACATGCTATGCGCGCATCCTTAACTAGACCCGGGGTTGCAAATCCCGAATTTAGTAAGGTTTACTAGGTTATCTAAACCTAGGGACCGACTATGGGAGCCCAGCCCAATGGATATCTAATCCTGTACAGTGCCACTGAAAAGTAAAATACTGAACACTAGCTAATAAATACTTGTCTTGTTTTTTTCTAGGTTGTCTAAACCCAGAACTAGGTTATCTAACCTAGATGCGACTGTGGGAGCCCACCCATTGGATATCTAGTCCGGTAAAAGCTGAAGCAAGACTAGATAAACTGTAAAAATGCTTCTATTGCATTTATCTAAGCTACTAAAATGCCTAAGTTGCATTTTACTGTGATAAACAATTTTATCGAACACTTGGTATGCGCTAATTCGCATCCCTTGTGTCGAAAATCTACATACTATTAAACTAAACATAAAATCCACACGGAAGCTACTTATACTGCAGGTGAGGGGTTTCTTACCTCTTGTTCATAATTTCTTACGATTCTAATCGCTAGGTTTTCCGGAGGAGAGATCTCTTCGACAATCTCCTCACGTCTACGCGTTCCTCTCGCGGAGAGAAACGTCCTCGTGTCGGAGTCGTCACCGGAAGGTGTCCTTGAAGCCCTAGGAGAGGAACCCTAGGTTTGTTTTTGTGGTTGGCGCCGAGAGAAGGAGAGGGAAAGGGGACGGCGTGGCTAGGGTGAGAAGGAGGAAAAATCACGTTCCAAAATAACTCTTCACTTATTAATTCCCTTTTTATATTAAGTGGGTAATTCGGTCCAACTCTAATATAAATTTAATTGCCTCCCTTTCCTTTCAGCATGGCCCTGCTGGGTTCAACTGGTTACTAGAATTATCCGTAAACCATAGGTCTTGGGTTCCATTCCCGCTTAGGCCGTTTTCGTTTTCTATTTGTTTTTGCTACTTCCGCTACTCTAAAAATTCTGTAAAAATATCCTAAAATTCCAGAAAAATCATAGAATATTTCTAAAATAGTTTTGAGAATTTCCGGGCACTACACGGACCGTGAGGGTGCTTGGCCAGGCACCCAACCTATTGACGACGCTAGTCCAGGCGCTTGGAGCATATCCGGGCGTTCGAACCACCATTTTCGTGACTTTGTCTTCCTGCAAAATAAGGTTAGTCCAGGCAAATAATATATAAAGAATGATAAGATTTGGCAGCCTTCGGACTGTCCGGTCCTGACTTTAAATTTTAGCCTTCCTACCTTTCGCCAGACTGGTCTTCCAGACCGTTTGGACTTTTGCTCAGTGTCCGAGACTTCAGGACTTCATGCTAAATGTCCGATTCATAATTCGTCCAATCTTTCACCTGGTATCCGCAATCCCCAGGATTTTCACCTAGAATTCTCGACTCTACTTTGTTTCTTTTTGAATAGAGATTCACAAACAAACTACAAAAATACAATCATGTATCAGTTCACTACAAAAATACCTATAATTAACGACGGGATTACCGACGGACGCTAATTTCCGTTGGTGATTGCCAACGGAATGTAGTTCGGTCGGTGATTACCGACGGAAGTATAGTTACGTCGGTATTTCCCGACGGATTCATTATTTTCGTCGGTAGGGCATCCAGTTAGCGGGTAAACGTTAATCGGTTTTTGAATTAACGGGTGCTGGTGGAAAATATTACCGACGGAACTTACTTTCCGTCGGTAACGGCTCCACCCGCCCCTGTTAGGTTTAAACCTGGTTAACAGATACCCGTTAACCGGAGTAATATATCGACGAAATTATAAATTTCGTCGATATTTACCAACGGAAAAATTCCGTCGGTAACGTTTCCGCCCGCACCGTTAGGTTTGCAACCGGGTACCCGGTACCTGGAGTATTTACCGACGGAATTATAAATTTCGTCGGTAAGGGTGAATAGAATTAGGCACGGAACCCTTTCCTCTTCGCGCGACCCGTGCAGGTTTTCCTCTCTCGGCGATTTTTTCGACAATTCGACGATCTCCTCTGCGTCTGCAGCCTCGTGCCCTCTTCCGTTCACCGCGATCCGCAACCAACGACTCAGGTATGCTCCTCTCCTCTGTTGTTTCTTCGTTTTCAGACGGACGGTGGATGTCGCGGCCTGCTTGTGGCCTACTCGCTGCTGGTGGCTTCTCGCGGCAAGCCTGCCGCCGCAGGCAGCTGCTTGCGGCAGGCTTGCCGCCGTAGGCAGCTGCTCGCGGCAGGCCTGCAGCCGCAGGCAGCTGCTCGTGGCAGGCCTGCCGCGACTTGTCGCAGCAGGCCAGCCGCGGCTTCTCGCGGCAGGCCAGCCGCGGCTTCTCGCGGCAGGCCAGCCGCGGCTTCTCGCGGCAGGCCAGCCGCGGCATGCAGCTGCTCACGGCATGTCGCTGGAAGCCGGCCGCTGCAGGCAAGCCGCTGCAGGCCATCTGCCACAGGCCTTCAGCGTCCACAGCCTTCGTTCATCTCCGATCAGCTTGTATGATCAACATTCATGGTATGATCCTCCATTTATCTACAGCAAGAGTTCTTTGTGTTTAGTTAATTTTTCATATGTTATGATGCTTGATGATTTTTATTTGTTGTTGATTGTTGTTCGTAGAGTGTTGACATCTAATTCTTATTTTAGTACTATCATTCCCTTGCTAGGATTGCATTCACTTGGGCTTAGTTGATTCATAATGACATTATGTTTGATGAAATGTTCCTTATATTGCTTCAAATTCTTGCAATTTCATTACGTTAAAGTCTTGTTATGTCCTGTTTGCTGAGTGTGAGTGAGTGATGATGGTTATTTTGTTGGAATGCACCTAGATTAGATTAGGTTAAAATGCTTACATTGTGGTTTTATGAATTCATTGTTGTAGCTTAGCATGTTCACATTTGTATTAGTGCAGAGGAGATTTTCGGTAATATGATATGATGATCGTGAGATGAAATTGTGCACATAATGTCTTATTTAAGCTTATTTAAAGTGATACAAGTTTAATAATGTTTCAAATTATATTTTCATTAGGTAACAATGTATATGAACAAAGCTTGGATATACAATCGATTAGACA
Source organism: Zingiber officinale (assembly GCF_018446385.1). Classification (NCBI taxonomy): domain Eukaryota; kingdom Viridiplantae; phylum Streptophyta; class Magnoliopsida; order Zingiberales; family Zingiberaceae; genus Zingiber; species Zingiber officinale. The sequence continues at coordinate 3,592,581 of NC_055996.1, read as the reverse complement.
ATGGTTTTATTAGAGATGATTTTATTACTGAAGTTGAACAGTCTGTGAACTTTGCTAAAAGTCATCCAGAATATATGAATGGTGCTGAGTTACGGTGTCCGTGCAATCATAAAAAATGTCAAAATAGAGCATTTCGTGATGAGAATACTATAAAAATGCACATATGTAGAAATGGTTTTGTGCCAAATTACTACAATTGGTACTGTCACGGAGAGTCTTATTTATATGAACCAATTGGGCCTTCTGGTGGTTCGTCTTCTGGGACTACTGTTACCGCTCCTGAAGCATCAAATAATATTGATATTTCAATGCAATCAATGGTTTAAGATGCGATGAATGCAGTTGATTATTCGAATATAGATGAAATACCAACCCTTGAATATCAGCAACTATATAAAATGTTAAAGGCTAGTGAAAGAGAAGTGTGGGAAGGCATTCCTTCTGGTCATTCTCAACTATCAGCTACAGCAAGGTTATTGAATATGAAAGCAGAACATCATTTCTCAGAAAGATGTTACGATGACATTTGTCAATTGATGTCAGAGTTGCTCCCTGCTGATAACATAATGACTGATAGCTTCTATGAAACAAAGAAATTGATCAGAAGTCTAGGTTTGCCTGTAGAGAAGATTGATTGTTGTATAAACAACTGCATGATATTTTGGAATGAAGACAGTGATTTGAATGAATGTAAAATCTGTACTCACCCTCGTTTTAAGCATCGTACTCGCATATCAGGGAAGAAGAGGAAAAATATTGCTTGAAAAGTGATGTATTATTTTCCCTTAACTGCTGGACTTCAACGCTTGTATGCATCTGCAGCTACAGCTGGCCACATGTTGTGGTATCATGAGCATGAGCATGAGCACGAAGGAGGTATAATGTGTCATCCTTGTGATTCACCTGCATAGAAACATCTTGATACCGTGTTTCCCTCCTTTGTAATGGAACCACGAAATGTGAGATTGAGACTTTCTGCAGATGGATTTCAACCATTTGGTCAGTCGGGACAACAATATTCATCTTGGCCAGTTATATTAACACCGTACAACTTACCGCCATGAATGTGCATGAAAGATGAATTTATGTTCCTTACCGCGCTTATTCCTAGTCCAACCAATCCAAAAGATAAGATAGATGTTTTCTTGCAACCTCTAATTGTCGAGCTGAATGAATTATGAAATGTAGGGTCGGTGACTTATGATATTGCAAGTAAAACTAATTTTACACTGCATGCTGCCTTATTATGGACGATCAGTGATTTTCCAGCATACTCAATGTTGTCGGGATGGAGCACGGCTGGTAAATTAGCATGCCCACATTGCATGATAGAGTCTAATGCATTTTCATTGCCTTGCAGTGGGAAGGTATCTTGGTTTGATAATCATCATAAATTTCTACCATTGGATCACCCTTTTAGGCGAAATAAGAAAATTTTTCTAAAGAATATTGTAGTCAGAAAACCTCCCCTAGCAGTCCATGCTTCAGGTGAAGAAATAATTGAACAAATAGATAGTTATGGATTTCTCCCAGTATCTCAGCCTAATTCTGATGAGATAAATAAATATCTTGTTCGGATGTGCAAGTGTGGTTGGAAGAAAAGGAGCAGATTCTGGGAGCTGCCTTATTAGAAGTATCTACTCATTCGACACAATATAGATGTGATGCATGTTGAGAAAAATTTCTTTGATAATATCTTCAACATTGTGATGAATGTACCTAGAAGAACTAAGGACACTGCAAAATCACGTGAGGAATTAAAAGAACTAGTCAACAGACCAGAGTTGCATCAGAATGAAACAATCAATAAGTTTCCAAAAGCTTGTTATACATTGGACAAAGATGGTAAACAAGATTTATGTAGTTAGTTAAAAGAAATCAAATTTCCAGATGGATATGCTTCAAATATGGCTCGATGCGTTGACATGAACAAATTAAAGATGTTTGGAATGAAAAGTCATGACTGCCATGTGTTCATGTAAAGACTTATTCCAATAGCTTTTCATGATTTACTTCCCACTAATGTTTGGCAAGCACTTACAGAGTTGAGTCTTTTTTTCAGAGATTTGACAACGAGGTGTATTATGACGGTCGATATGATTCAGCTAGAGACTGACATTCCTCTCATACTTTGTAAGTTGGAGCGCATATTTCCACCTAGTTTTTTTATTCAATGGAACATCTACCGGTACATTTACCATATGAGGCACGAATAACTGGTCCTGTGCAGTACAAATGGATGTATCCATTTGAAAGGTTTTTGAGAAAATTAAAAAATAATGTTCGTAATAAAGCAAGAGTTGAAGGGTCAATATGTAATGCTTATCTGGTTGAGGAAGCATCTTCTTTCCGCTCTTATTATTTTGATGATAATGTTAAAACCAGACATCGCAAATGTTCTAGAAATTTCGATGATACTCAGAATATAAACCCGTCGATACTTTCTATTTTTAAATTTTCTGGTAAACCAATGGGTGCATCTACTTCTAGATGGTTAACTCAACAAGAATACCATGCTGCAAGAACATACATACTCTTAAACTGTGATGAGGTCAAACCATACATAAAGTAAGCTAACTTCTCTAATCAAGCTTTGATTTCGTTGTACTTATTTGCTTGATATCCTAATTTTATTATAATTACCTTCTTTCAAAGCTTGTATGAACAACAATTATATCTACAAAATCCATCAATGACTGCAAGTGAGGTTGCTGAAAAGTTAGAGACCGAATTTGCATTATGGTTTCAAATATATGTGAGTTAGAGATATTTTCATAATTCTTTATTAAATAAAGTTCGGTCCTAATTTTTCTCATTACTATTTTGATAGGTGAAAGACCGCAGAATATCTAATGTACAAGATGATAGAATATTGAATCTTGCATCTGAACCCCTTCGCCAAATAATGGTCTATTCGGGTTACTATGTTAATGGTCTCAAATTCCATGTGGCACAACGAGATTCACAGAGATTAACTTTTAATTCTAGTGTTTGCGTTAAAGGATCTATCGACGCCAATAACACTGAGTTTGATTATTATGGTAGACTTGAGGAAATTATAGAGGTTGAATATCTTGCATTACCGATAAAAAGGTGTGTGTTGTTCAAATGTTCATGGTATGATCCGACCCCAAGAATAGGTACCAGAATACACCCAAATTATAATTTAATAAAGGTTAATGCAAACAGAAGGTTCAATAAGTTTGAACCTTTCATTTTTGCAATACAAGCGGGTCAAGTTGTTTATCTTGAATATCCTATGAAGAGAAGAAGAGCTAGTGAATGGTTGTCTGTTTGTCGATTGAAGCCTCGTTCGACCATAGAAATGTCGAACACCATTACTACTCAAAACCATGATGCATTCCAGAATGACGAAGTAGAGAAACATTCGGTTGATTCATAACTACAATCTACATCACAATTACTTGTAGATGGTAATGCCACTGACGAGGAGATAGATGATGGAGAGAAATCCAGCAGTGAGGATTTTGCTGAACTAACAGAGTCTAGCGACGACGACTTACAAACTGTTAATGTTGAGTAGAAATGCTTCCAAAGTCTAGCATTGATTAAATTTTAGCATTATTATTCATCTAGTAAGTTATGCTTCAATCATGTTTTGTTGCTTATTTATCATGTTATTAAAGACTTATTATGATGTGCTGTAATATTTTTTTGTAGATATAGTGTATCATGGCAGATCTTCCAGCACCACTCCGTGGATCCACCGTCCTTAGGGTTGTTGGAGAGTCGTAAGTATTTTTTTATTATTAATAATTCAAGTTCTTTATTTATAACATATATATTATGTCTTAATATTGTTTATATATAGGTTTACTCCCGACGGCCATCAAGTATCGACATATATCACACGAAAATTTAAGGAAAGAGTCTGCATATCTGGGACTACATGGAGACATGTAGATGCTGCAACTAAGGATTTTTATTATCAAGAATTTGTGGTAAGTAAATTGAATATGTACATTATATGTATCCTTTAATATACTAAGATTTTATTTTTTAATTGCAGAAAAAATATATGTGGGAGGATGGACACGAGGTAGAATTTGCAACAACTTGGAATATTTATTGTGCCAAGTTGTACAAAGACCTATTATACTATGTGAGAAATGATGGCACACGGCCAGCTTATGTATCCGACGAGATCTGGAGTGCATGGACGGCCACTTGGTCTGCAGAAGATGGCAAACAAAGGCTCTAAAACCAAGAGTGAATAGGAATACAGAGCCAGGTGGCCCCGAGTACCGGATCTGCTCGGCATACATCATGATCTCGATCCATTGTTGAGCTATGGATCTGGTGATTTTAATTTAAAGTTATATAAATCAAATTTTTATGTATTAATAAACTTGTATAATTTTAGCCAAATTTATTTTTGCATGCAGGAGCGTTCTTTAGAAAGACAACCCGCTTGCCTGGAGATCTTTCTCAAGACTCACCAGAGAAAGAATGACACATATGTTGATACTCGATCAAAGAACATTGGGGTTTGAATTATTAACTTGCAATTTATATTTAATCTTTAATAATGATTAATTAGCTTTAATAATTGTGTATAAGATATATATTGTATATTTTTTCTACACAGGAGGAAATGACAAGTAGGGTTGCTCAGGCATTTCAGCCACCAGTAGAGGGAGGGGAGTCACAGGATCTATCCACCCAGGAAATAAATGAAATTTATTATGATATTGTGGGTGGAAGGACAAAGAATTCCTCCCTCTACGGCCTCGGCTCCCACGCCAAGGTGGTTTTTGATCGCTTGAGGACTCCTAGGGGTCGTGCGAGTTCCTCTTCTTCTTCTTTTGAGGTGGAGTCATTAAGACAAGAAAACCAAGAATTGAAGACTCAAATGACTACCATGGATCAGAAGTGGGCTGCTCAGGAGCAGACATTGGCCCAGATGCAAGCAATCATTGCTAGATGGGACCCATCACAGCAGCCCCAGTCAGAGGAGACCCCAGACCCATCAGACCACGCAGCTGATTAGATTTTTTTGAGGTAAGTTCAACTATAACTTGATTTTTTTTTTTTTTTAGAATTTCTTAGAAATTAATTAAGTCAAATATATTTATTCTATCATGATATTATTAGATGTTTATTTTAAAGTGTTTTACATTTTTCAGAAATTCATATTGATACATTCACCATCACCACTATTATTGATTATCCAAAATATAATTCAGGTATTTTTTTTACATGTAAAATTAGTTATATATTACAATGTTTGAGTTATATTACATTTGCATTGATTATTCTAATCATAATTTCTTGTATTTGACTTTTACAGGATTATATTTGGAAATATGTATAGGTGATGTATCATGGAATGTATTTTGGATATTTTGTATTTGTCGTTCACTTATATACTTTTAGATACTTATGATTAGGAGCACTTGACACTTGGATTTATTATATTTTGGAGATTTTGTATTTGCGAGCACTTATGATTATGTAGTATATTGTATGTTGTATTTTGGAGATTGTGGATTAATTTATAGTGATCTTGTTGTTGTATGTTGTGAGTATAGTTTGTGTGGATTGTGATATATGCATGAATTGTGTTTGTGATGTCATCGCCTATGATGACTTGTATTTATATTAAAATTGTATATGGGAAATGAGCAAAACAGGAGCAAGTTTTTAATTTTTTTTCCAATTTTTACCGACGGAAAGCACAATTCCGTCGGTAAAATATCGACAAAATAGTGATTTCTACGATAGATTCCCGACGAAATTAAGGTAATCTGTCGGGAATCTCCGACGGAATTAAGGATTCCGTCGGGATATTACCAACGGAATCCTTAATTCTGTCGGTGGTTCCCGACGGAATCCTTAATTCCGTCGGGGAATATTCCGACTGAATTTTATTCGGTCGAAAATTTTCGTTACCTATCGTTTACTTTTCTTACCGACGGGGTAAATATTCGGTCGTTAATGTACCGACGGAAGATGTTAATCAGTCGGTAAATACCGACGGAAATGTATTTCCGTCGGTAAATTGAATTGCCGACCAAATGACTCCCGATACCCTGAATTCCATCGGAATTTCGTCGGTAATGTCAAATATCAACGGAATACCGGCGGAATATTCAGTCGTTAATAGCAGATAATTTTGTAGTGATTTCTTTTTGAAAATATTGATCACCTTTTTATTATGTGGTTGGGCATTGTATCATTCCATTAATTATATTCTTATATCAACAAACAGCAGCAACTTCCTTTTATTTGTTTGGCTTCTGCCCCTTTTACTTTATATCTTCTCTTTGCCTTTCTTTTCCAAGGGCTACACTTTGTTTTCAGTACTGTGATTATCAGTTATATATCTCAACATGCTTTCCATTCTTCTTTGTCATGGAATAACCACACTAGAAGTGTTTATTATGCTGCTGATAATGTTAATGATGGTGTTCTATGAGCTTAATTTCTTTCTTGGTTGTTTCTAGTTTTCTTCTTCTATTATCCATGATGATCTCTGTGCTCAGGTGACCAGTATGGGTACAGCCATTCTGGATCTTGAGTTTGGGGGATTAATGTTTCCTGCCAAATTATATTAAGCATGAAAATAATTAATTAACTGAATATATATATATATGGAAATAAAAGAGTAGAAAGAGCATTAAGCTAGCTCTAAAGGAAAATTGATCATTAAATTTTGTCAGACACAATTTTTATTTATAAAATGTTAAATTGCATGAATCTTACCGTCCGGTTTTGCATAATGGATCAAGTTAATTACTGAATAATTTACCTACCAGCAAGGAATTTCTAACCAGTACCTGCCATCGTCGTCTTCTTTGTTGGACAGATCAGGCTAATAATTAATCCCAAGTCAAGTTCGTTTACTGGTTAATTAATTAGTGTTAGTTATGGTTGAGAAAGACAGTGCTATATATCGTCTGATGAATATAATGCATAGAACATTTGATTAGGGTTCTTACACTGATAATTCCTTTGGAAGTTGCAGAAGGGCAGCCCATTATTAGCTCTTCCAGACCTGAAGTAGATCGATGAACCAATAACTTCTCCTGCTGCCGTTGCCGTTGGAATTAACAAATCGCAAGGAAATCATTAGATCAAATTATTTACAAATATTATTGTGTGATCAGTTCGTAGAATCATTCCAGAGACCTGAAATGGGTCAAAGGGAGAGGTAGGGTTTGGAGACTGTGGCTGCTGATCATATTGATATCGTTTGTGGGAACGTAGCCTGCATCTGATACTTGAACATGAGGGACGATGGATGACTCACCACGGTAACCTTAACAAATGAGGAGCTAGATATGCTGATACAAGTGTCACACTCCGGGGGAGTTCCTACTAGAGGAAATTCCGACAGCATCTCTCATGTATGGGTGACAATCTGATACTTAACTACATAGCCCGTAGGGCTTCACAATCCTCAGCCAGCACGGCCGGAACATATACAATAATTAAACAAACAATCCACGCAGTTTATAATAAATCAGCCTCCGACTGACTACACAACAAATCACAACACGCAGTTTATTATAAAACCTACTCCACTGCTCGAGGAAAACACAACCCATAAACGAAAAATCATCGCAGCGAAAAGCAAGGATAGTAGACCAAAACTCGATATAGCATCCACGAGTACAAGATCTACACATCAGACGCATATAGATCACAAAACAAGGAAACAAAGTCTGAAAGTAGAAAACCATATCTACACGAGGTGGGGGACTAGCGACTGGAACTTCCTGATAGCCTCAACCTGAAATAGAAATAAAGCAACGGGGTGAGTTCAATGAACTCAGCGGGTATCAAGCTGACATGCATAATAAGATATATCTAACAGTAATAATCATGGAGTACAGTCTCCTGATAAAAAATAGGAAATACGAAAACTGAACAAGCAAAGAAGTTGTACTCACCAGAACCTCTTATCCGGAGATAAGGGTCATCAGACCAAATACTTCATGTCTTCTGTATGCATGTCAATCATATGCAACCACAAAAATGCAACATCCAATATGCAGCAATCACAAGCAATAAATACAATTCATGCATATGATGCAAATGTCCTGGTCACCCCTGAGGCCAGTCAGCCACCTCACACACGATGGTGAGGTCGAGTGGGTAGAGCTGTGACAACTATGCGCTCTGCCATCACTACTCCTGAGTGATCGAGTGGACAGAATGCTGTCGGAGTACACCTATCCTCCTACCCCAAATCATAGTGGGGGAGCTCAATGCTCTCATCTCTCTGTGTCATAGTCAAAAGGAGGGATCCCTGTCCACTATCACGCTGCAATCACACTACCCATGAGCGGACCAGCGGAGGCCTGACAAAGCAACCTGCTACAACACACCCTACCTGATATACCATTAACCCATGAGTGATTGTGTGTGCAGATCCATATAATTGGCGATGTGCTCAACAATAATGGAGCCGACAATCGCTCAACATGCAATCATGCAAAATGGTGCATGACACTAAGCATGTAATCCTGAAAATACCAACCTCCTTATAATGTGTACCAAAAGGAAAAACCAAGCCTCTATCAATGATCTAGGTACACATGCCAAGTAATAAACCTAGATACACATGTCAGGTAATAAACTAGGTACACATGTCAAGTAGTAAACTAGGTACACATGTCAAGCAAATCTAGTAGCTAGACCTGTATCTGGTAATGAATTGTATGTCACTACATAAGTACACAATGTAAGAATCAAGAGGACATAAACATAAATGCATAACATATAACAATATGGTAAACTACAGTATCAAGTAGTGGCATACCAAGCAAATATAAGCATAACTATTACTACTAGTTATAACTTACTAAGCATATCAGAATGACAATATCAAAAAGATAAGTCAAAGGCACCCGCCTCAAAAATAGAGATCGTATAAGATAGATCTCACGTCGAGATGCTCGTCTCGAATCAAAATCCTGTAACAACATACATATAATTTTAGTAAAGTTCAAATGCAAATAACTAACTAAATCCTAATTTCATTAGGAACCTCAATTTGGATTGTCCTACACAATCCAACCAAATTAGCTAACCCAGATTGGATCCATCATACTTATTTATCAATTCCTCCATAAATAATAATCACTACATTGGATTTGGATAACCCCAAGCATCACAATCAGATTACACCAATTAACATCATCATATAGGGCCAGATTAAGCATGATCATGTTCCAAAAACTCACCCGAGTTGATATCATAGTCTATGCTTCACAGTTGCATAAACCCGTCGCCAAAACTGGTGGCCTAAGTTACAATGAAGTTGCTGCCGGGAACAGGGCCAGAACAAATGTGATCAATTAACTCACTTAGCACAAGAATTGGAAATCAGATCCCTACATTTCCTTACCCCAATTCTCTTCCTCTCCGATAGTAGTCAAGTGGTCGGAGGTGCGGCGCCCAGGTGTTGTGACAAGGAGACTTGGATCCCCCCTCTTGGCCGACGGTCAGTTTGACCAAGGCAGCGACTCAGGTGGAGATTGCAGGAGAATCTCAAGTAACCGGAGGAGAAGATGAAGGGCTCGGCCAGCGGTGGAGTGGATCGGAAAGAAAAGAGGGTGGCGTGGCAAAAAGGGAAGGGCGTCAACAACTCTCACACGGTTGACGACGTTGATGCTTCTGCTGATCTAGAGATGGGAGAGAGAACCCTGCTGCTTTGCGAGCACAAGAGGAAGATCGCCGACCTCTTGCAAAGGTCCTCGGCTTTTGGCATTGACGAACTAGGGCACGAGTCAATAACATTGACGAGGATGACAACGCTCAGAGTAAGTCTCATAGCCTTCTGCTTATGGTCAGATAGGGCTGGCTGGGGAGCGAGTCACCAGTGGCGTGAAGATCGCCGGTGTTGATCGGCAAACGAGAGGGAGGAATCGGCGCGATTAGGGACGACGAAGAGAAATCGGGAACAGAAGTGTCCGACTTCTCCTTGGCCACTATTTTTTGTACGCGGGGGAGAGAAGAGGAAACGAAGTGGCGCTGGGTTGAGGGAGATGAAGGGATCGAGATTAGGTGGTGGCGGCGCGAGCTCGACGAAGAGGAAGAGGGGAAGAGGAGTTTGTACGCGTGGAGAGGCTAGAGCTCGGAGGTGAGGGAAATAAAAAGAAATAAAACAATTTTCAGGAAATTAAACTTAGGTAACTTTAATTAAACCTAAGGTTCAATTCCCCAATCAACTCTCATCTTTGGGTATTTCAAATAGGCTTTTCCCAAGCCTATAAATGAATCTCCTCCAAAGACGTCATACGAGCTCCGAATAATTCTCAGAAAATTCGTAAAAATTTCTAAAAATTCTGTTAAGGTCATTCGTCTATTAACCCTTATTATTTAATTATTATTTAGGTACCGTATTTTATATTCTCCCCCACTAAGAAAAATTTGGTCCCCAAATTTTCGTTATTTACCATCAACAAGTACTACCAATCAATAAACTATATAAATGCTGAACAGAAATCTAACCCACATACCTCAAGTAAAAAGATGAGGGTATTGAGCTCGAATCGTATCCTCGAGCTCCCAGGTAGCCTCCTCGTCAGAATGATACTGCCGTCCAATTTTAACCAGTCGGATAGTCTTGTTCCGTAGCTGACGCTCTTTGTGGTCCAAAATCTATATCGGAACCTCCTCGTATGTAACGTCAAGCTGGATGGAACTGATATATCTGACAGAACATGCACGAGGTCGGATACATATCTCCTCGGCATAGACACATGGAATACATCGTGAATGCTTGCCAGAGCCGGTGGTAGCACCAGATGGTAAGCTACTGCTCCAATCCTCTCCAAGATCTGGAAAGGTCCAATGTATCGTGGAGCTAGTTTACCTCGGAGACCAAATCTCTTCACCCCTTTCGTGGGTGAGACTCTCAAAAATACATGGTTGCCGGTAGAGAACTCCAGAGGTCTACATCTCCGATCCACATAACTCTTCTGACGATCTTGCACCTCAGACATGTAGGACCGTTGGACCGGCTAGAAGGGTTGGTAAATAACCTGTCAAAAAATCAGACAACCCTTCCTCGAACGATTAAGCTAACACTTGTAAAATGAATTAAGCAGATAAATAAAAACATAAAAGAAAAGACAAGGCACCAGATGTTTACTTGGTTACAACCGCTGTGGTTGTTAATCCAAGGAAGATTAAGCTCAAAAACTCCTTCAGGCGGAGAAGCCTCTTACAGCGTTTTAGGCACAGAAAACAGAAGCTTAACTACAACTAAAGCATACAAGTGTTTGGAAATAGAATGATCGTAATTGTTGAAAAGCTTCTGGACCAAGGCTATATTTATAGCCTTGGTCGGGGCGCCTGGAAGGGTTCGGCGCCTGGGGATAAAATTTATCCCCAGCGGTTGGATCGAGTCAGCTCGATCCTGAAAGTCACTCGGCGCCGGGGCGCCCGGACAGCCCGGCGCCGAGCCAAAAGTCAATCCTGACTTTGGCCCATGCTCTTCTCCGCCTCGCCTCCGGTCTTTCGCTCGGCCCGCTTGCTTGGGTGATCTCGACATCCGGAATAGGGCTCACCCAACCCATCTTCCGTCTTCTCGAGCGTGCTTCCTCCCGCTTCGCCCTCGGAATTGCCGCGTCCCTTCTCGTCCACCAGTACTCATCCGCAGATTGGCCCCTGGCCGCACCCCCGACCTTTCGCTTAGCGTCTCTTGCTCCCCGAGCAATCTTACGCTCCGACTTCCCTCGGAACCACCGCGCACTTCCTTCTCGTCTCACGGTACTCTTCTGCAAAGACTCATCCCTGACGCACCAGGCCGTCCTTCTCGCTAGCTGCGTCTTCCGCTCGAGTACCTGTGCTCCTAAGCTCCTGCACACTTAGACATAAGGTTAGAAACAACGCAGGACCTAACTTAACTTGTTGATCACACCAAAACCAACATTGGGGTTCCAACAATCTCCCCCTTTTTGGTGTGATCAATCCAAGTTAAGCTAGGGTTACAAATAGACATAGAATAAAAACAATTTATTGCAATAACATGCAACATGATAGAAAAAATTAAATTTCAAAAATTTCAAATTTTAATTTTCAATTTTCTACCTCCCCCTAGACTTATACTTTCCCTTCTCCCCCTTTGATCACAATAAAAATGGGGTTTCAAGAAAAACAATCTAAGAGTTTGACACTTAGAAAAGTTATAGAAATCTATTTCAATGTTTTTCAGAGAAAAAATATTTCCAAGTTAAAAAAAAATTTCTATGTCAAAGAATGACTTTTGAAAAATTTCTAAGTTTTCACCAAAAATAAATCTTTCTAAGCCCAAAAATTTATGCAAGAAAATTTTAAAAAATTGATAGCATAAAAATATTTTCTATGCATTTATTTATTTATTTATTTATTTATTTATTTTATACTGATACTTATATTAACAAGTTTTAAATTTCCATTTCAATTTTTCATAACTTCTCAAATTACACTTTTTCAAAATTAAAGACACAGATATTAAACATGCAATAATTTGTATCATGTTAATTTCTATTATTTTTTGAATTGCAACTTCACAAAAATATTCAAATAGCATAGATTCTAACTTGATAAAAATTTTCGACAATATAAAAAATTCTTTCGGCAATGTGCAAAATTCGTTTGAAAGAATGCAAGAATTTTTTAACAACAAAAATTCTAATTTACAGGAATCTATTAACAGATTTCTTAATCCGAAACACCTTTTCGGTGACTCAATTTCTAAATCGCAAAATTCTTTCGAGAGAGTGATTTGTGATTCGAAAAATTCTTCTAATTTGCATAATTCTTTTGTCAAAATATTTTTAAATTTGCAAATTTCTTTTGATAATATTTTTAATTTGCAAGACAAATTTGACAATTGATTTTCTAATTCAAAAAACTTTTTCGGTAATTCAATTTTTAAATCACAAAAATCTTCATGCAATTTTTCTATTGAATTAACCGGTTGTTCAGAAGGTAGAGACCATACCTTACTTACCTCGTTGGTTCTCCCCCTGTTGAATTAATTTCTTCCGAAGATTCTCCCCCTTCATCGATCTCGGGATGTACTTCGGCTGTTGGGGTTGTCTTGGTAATTTCTTCCATCTCGGATTCTTCTGATGACGGCTCGATGTCTATTGAGGAGACGACTTCAACCGGTTCTTCATAGAGCATTAAGAACTTTTCCCAAAGTTCTTTCGCGCTTTTGTACTCTCCGACTCTGTCGAAATCTTTAGTTGGTATTGCGCTTAGAATGTGAAACTCTGCCCGAGCATTCGCCATGGACTCTTCACGTTGCTTCTCGTTCCAGAGGCGTATGCCGATTTTCTCTCCGTTCGTGTCTTTCGGTGCTTCATAACCTGTTTTCATTATTAGAGAAATACCAATATCAAAGTTAAGAAATACCTTCATTTGTTGCTTCCATGAAGAAAGCTCCCCCTCGAATGCTGGTGGGTAGTCGCTAGCTCCGGCCATTGTTGCTTCAGACGGCGGTTAGTCCTTCTGAGGCGTCTCGGCTCTGATACCACTTGTAGGACTGTTGGGCCGGCTAGAAGGGTTGGTAAATAACCTGTCAAAAAATCAGACAACCCTTCCTCGAACGATTAAGCTAACACTTGTAAAATGAATTAAGCAGATAAATAAAAACATAAAAGAAAAGACAAGGCACCAGATGTTTACTTGGTTACAACCGATGTGGTTGTTAATCCAAGGAAGATTAAGCTCAAAAACTCCTTCAGGCGGAGAAGCCTCTTACAGCGTTTTAGGCACAGAAAACAGAAGCTTAACTACAACTAAAGCATACAAGTGTTTGGAAATAGAATGATCGTAATTGTTGAAAAGCTTCTGGACCAAGGCTATATTTATAGCCTTGGTCGGGCGCTGGAAGGGTTCCGGGTACAGGGATAAAATTTATCCCCAACGGTTGGATCGAGTCAAGCTCGATCCCGAAAAAATCACTTAGGCGCCCGGCGCTGAGCCAAAAGTCAACCTGACTTTTGGCCCGTGCTCTTCTCCGCTCACCGCCTCGTCCGGTCTTTCGCTCCGGCCCGCTTGCTTGGGTGATCTCGACATCCGAATAGCTCACCCGAACCCATCTTCCGGTCTTCTCGAGCGTGCTTCCTCCCGGCCTCCGAATTGCCGCGTGTCCCTTCTCGCCCACCAGGTACTCATCCGCAGACTTCGTCCCTCGGTCGCACCCGTCGACCTTCTCGCTAGCTGCGTCTCTTGCTCCCCGAGCAATCTTCCGCCTCGGCCACCTCGGAACCACCGCGCACTTCCTTCTCATCCGCCGGTGTACTCTTCCGCAGCACCTCGTCCCTCGAACGCACCGCGTGCCGTCCTTCTCGCTAGCTGCGTCTTCCGCTCGAGTACCTGTGCTCCTAAGCTCCTGCACACTTAGACACAAGGTTAGAAACAACGCAGGACCTAACTTAACTTGTTGATCACACCAAAACCAACCTTGGGGTTCCAACAAGACATCCTCTGTCTGATAGTACGGATCAACTCTGCCTCCTGCTGAGCTCTCTGAGGTCCTAGCAGCTGGGCCTCCCCAACCTCCTCCCAGAGGGTGAGTGTCCGACAAGGTCTACCATACAATGCTTCAAACGGTGCCATCTAGATAGTCGAATGATAGCTGTTGTTGTAGGCGAACTTTACTAATGGCAGGTGGTCCTCCCAGCTGCCTCCAAAATCTATAAGACAAGATCTCAGTAAGTTCTCTAAAGTTTGGATGGTCCGCTCTGACTGTTCATCTGTCTGCGGATGGAATGTTGTACTGAAACAAAGTTGTGTGCCTAAGGCTTGCTGCAGACTCTGCCAGAATCGAGACGTGAACTGTGAGTCTCTATCTGATATAATGCTCAAGGGAACACCATGTAATATGATGATTTCCCGACAATACAACTATGTCAATCGATCGAACGAATCGATATTCCAGATCACTAAGAAGTGTGCAGATTTGATTAATCGATCAACGATTACCCAAATCGCGTCATGGCCTCGTCGTGTCCTAGGCAATCCCGCCACAAAATCCATAGTGATGTACTCCCATTTCCACTCCAGAATGGGAATCCTCTGAAGTAAACTAGCAGGTCTCTGGTGTTCAGCCTTCACCTGCTGACATTCTAGATATCTAGCTACAAACTCAGCGATGTCTTTCTTTATGTCGTTCCACCAATAGGAATGCCTCAAATCTCGATACATGCGGTTTCCACCTGGGTGGATAGCAAAACGGGAGTGATGAGCCTCCTGAAGTAACTCCTCAATGATCGGGTGAGATTGAGGTACGTATAATCCGCGTCAGAAATAAATAACACCCTTGTCATCTCGAGTGAACTCCGTCTGCTGCCAGGAAGCTATCTGGCTGCCAATAAACTGTAAGCGCTGATCACTGGCCTGGGCCTCTCGGATCCTCATCCTGATCTACGACTAACCAACCATGGTAACCAGAATACCCTGCTCTGTCTGTCCCTGCTCCTCAAGGCCCAACTCAGAGAAATGCTGAATCAAGTCTGTGACCAAAACTCGGTGGCATGCTAAAGTCCCTCTGGACTTCCGTATAAGTGCATCGGCAACCACATTAGCTTTCCCTGGGTGGTAGCTAATAGTACAGTCATAATCCTTCAGGAACTCCATCCATCTCCTTTGTCAGAGATTGAGTTCCTTTTGAGTGAAAAGATATTTGAGACTCTTATGATCCGTGAAAATCTCAAATGTAATATCATAAAGATGATGTCGTCAAATCTTCAAAGCAAAGATAATAGGGGCTAGCTCCAAATCATGTACTGGATAGTTCTTCTCATGCTCCTTCAACTGACAAGAAGTATAGGAGACTACCCTACCGTGCTGCATCAAAACAGCGCCCAAACCCTGTAGAGAAGCATTGATGTAGAGCACGAATCTGTCCTCTCCAGAAGGCAAACCCAGAACTGGTGCCAACACTAATCTCCGCTTCAGCTCCTGGAAGATGGTCTCGTAGGTTTTTGACCACATAAACTTCACGCCTTTCCTGGTCAGGCGTGTCAGCGGCATAACAATGCGAGAGAAACCCTCAACGAATCGTTTGTAATATTCGGCCAATCCCAAGAAATTGTGGATCTCTTAAACTGATTTCGGCTACTCTCAGCTGGTGACAACTTTGATCTTCTAAGGGTCTACGGAAATACCATGGCTAGAAATCACGTGTCCCAGAAAATCGACTTAGGATAGCCAGAAAGCACACTTGTTGAACTTCGCATATAGATGATGTTGTCGAAGAGTCTCCAAGACTATGCGAAGATGTTGTGCATGTTCCTCCTCGAAATGCGAGTAAATCAAAATGTCGTCGATGAAAACGATAACGAACTGATCTAGATATTCTAGAAAAACGCGGTTCATCAAATCCATAAATACCACTGGAGCATTGGTAAGCCCAAATGACATTACCAAAAACTTATAATGTTCGTATCTGGTGCGGCATGCTGTCTTCTGAACATCTGAATCTTTGACGACTCTCAACTGATGATATCCGGATCACAGATCAATCCTAGAATACACTGATGTACCTCTGAGCTAATCAAACAAATCCTCGATCCGTGGTAAGGGATATTTATTTCTGATGGTAACTGCATTCAACTGTCTATAATCGATGCACAATCTCAGAGTACCATCCTTTTTCTTGATGAACAATACCGAAAAACCCCACGGAGATACACTAGGGTAAATAAATCCCCTGTCCAATAACTCCTGGAGTTGGACCTTTAGCTAGTCCAACTCTTTCGATGTCATACGGTAAGGAGCTTTTGATGCAAGTGCGGTCCCCGGAATCAGCTCAATAGCAAACTTCACTTGCCTTCGTGGAGGCAAGTCTGGTAGCTCATCTAGAAATACATCCAAATATTCTCGGACCACTGGAACGTCTGAGAGCTGAGAACTACTACTGTTGTCAGCATTAATCAATGATAATAGAAATCCCTGACAGTCATGCAATAGTAATTTCTGGGTCTTAATCGTAGAAATAGTCAATATACCGTCATCCCTGATGCCCGTGAAATCCCACGAGGGTTGGTTCGGAGGTTGGAATATGACCACCCTCATCTGACAATCGACCGTGGAATGATATGCTGACAGTCAATCCATGCCAAGGATAATGTTGAACTCGACCATTTCAAATACTAGTAAACTTACAATGAGTATATGGTTGCCGAAGTCCAATGAGCATCCTCTGACCTCTTGAGTGGCGTCCAATGCATCACCGGACGGTAGGGCGACGGTTAGTTGTCGCGGTCTAAGGATAGGTAGTCTACTAATCTCCCTCATAAATGCATGAGAAATAAAGGAATGTGAACTACCAGTATCAATTAGCATATCAGCGAAAAATGCATAAAGTAAAATCGTTCCGTGAAAAACGGATCCGTCGGCCCACTGCGCATCCTCTCTGGTAACCGCGTGAATTCGTCCAGTCTCTGGCGGGAGTGGAGGTGGTAGCACTGCCAAAGGCTGTTGCGCCTGAGCCTGCCACTGAGGCGGTGCTGGATACTGAGTCATAGATGGAAATGAGGGTTGCGCCTGATACTGAACCTGTGGCTAGGGCTGCAATTGATACTGCACTAGCGGCTAAGGCTGCAATTGATACTGCCCCTGCGTCAGATACTGAGGTCCTGAGTTAGGATTCTGTGATACCGTAAAAGCACTAGAGTGCTCCTGTCCATGCATGCCATATGCAGCTACTGCAGGGGGGCCTGTCCTCTGCTGGCGGTGCAAAGATTGGGCTTTCTGCCCTCCTCGCTGAGTCCCTGTCTAACTGATCTGTCCTCCCTGAACAAAAACCTTGGAAACCGCATGCTGAGCCTTCAGCGAAAAATCTCAGCGCATGTGCCCAGGCAGTTTGCAATAATAGCAAACTGACTGTCCCAGGGAGTAGGCTGATGTGATGTGATCTCTGGACCCACATCGGGTGCAGTGAATGTCGCTGACTATTTCCGATTGTGCTGAGGAGGTCGAAAACGTCCTGATTAAGATCACCCTGACTTCTGAGGGCGACCAGATGCCCCAGAAGTACCCTAACCTGCCTGACTGCAACCACTCTGTTGCGGTCCGGTAGCCTGTGGTTGCTGGGTCTGTCCTGAAGCCCGATCTATCTGCTTCCTTTTGTTGTCCGGATACGCTCTCTATTGAGTCGACTCAATCATAAGTGCTCTATCCAATGCCTCTATGTAAGATGAATTACCAAAACCCATAATCTTTACTTGCAGATGTCCATCCAGTCCTTGGACAAACTAAAGCATACGTGATCTATCCTCAGCAACTAACTCTGGACAAAATATGACTAACCGATTAAATTCAGTATTATATTCTATCACTGTGCGGTTGTTCTACCGAAGACTCAGAAAATCCTGACAACGTGTCATGTAATATGACCGTGGAAAATATTGGCTCTCAAAAGCCTCTCTAAATCTTGCCCAGGTGATGTGCTGCTCACCTATGATCAAGTGTTGTGTATCCCACCAGATATCAACCTCGTCCCGTAAATGGTAAGTAGCCAGCTCTACCTTCTCCCACTCGGAGCAAGTCATATAGAAGAAAGTCCGCTCCAAGGTCTCTATCCAAGACTGAGACACACTTGGATCGGTCTCTCCGTAGAATAACGTGAATCGGCTTTTTACCAACTCTATCAAAGCTGGGATCCGAGCTCGTGCCGTAATTATATCAGTAGGGTGAGTAGAGATCGCCAGGAAAACTGGCAGAACCACTAGAGTTGGTGCTACAAGTGGTACCACTGGATAGGCCGGGGAAGTACCCTTGGTGCTGCTGCATAAGCCGGGGTAGGTACCGCTAGTGGCACTGCATGCAAAACATAGGTAGGAGCGGCTGGTACTGCTGGTGCGGGTGCCAGGTCCACAGTAGCAAGCACAGGGGGCGATGCTGCGGGGTACGCAGTAGGCACGACTGGAGGAGGTGTCAGATATACCGCAGGTGGTACCGTTGAGGGTACTGTGAATATTGTAGGAGTGGGTACGGCGAGTATGGTCGCCAGGGATTTTGAGAGCCCGACGCACCCGTAGTACCATGTGGAGTCTGTCCCTGATTGACAGGCTTGATCCCAGCAGACCTCTCTAGCGACTCCGTCGCCAGGGATTCCAACGTCCTCTTACGTGGTCGTCCTGCGCCACGTCTTGATGTAGGAGCACATGTAGCTCGCTTCTTATCTATTAAATTGTTACACATGTATTACTAAGGGTACCAAAATTATAATATTAATCATCATACCTATTTGTCGTCTAGGGATGTTCCGTCGCTGCCAAGTCCCCAAATATAACCTCGTCAAAGAATAACTCGAAATTCTGAAACATAAAAATCGATGGAAATCCGTATAAATCCGAAAATACCCAGATTGACTCTTAAAACTGGGCTCTGATAACAAATAAATTGTCACGCCTCGGGGAGTCCCTGCCAGAGGAAATTCCGGCAGCATCTCCCATGTACGGGTGACAATCTGATACTTGACTACATAGCCCGCAGGGCCTCACAATCCTTAGCCAACACGGCTGGAATATATACAATAATTAAACAAATAATTGACGCAGTTTATAATAAATCAGTCTCCGGCTGACTACACAACAAATCACAACACGCAGTTTATTATAAAACCTACTCCACTACTCGAGGAAAACACAACCCACAAACGGAACACCATCATAGCGGAAAACAATGGTAGTGGACCAAAACTCGATATAACATCCATGAGTACAAGATCTACACATCACACGCATGTAGATAACAAAACAAGGAAACAAAGTCTGAAAGTAGAAAACCATATCTACATGAGGTGGGGGACTAACGACTGGAACCTCCTGATAGCCTCAACCTGAAATAAAAATAAAGTAATGAGGTGAGTTCAATGAACTCAGCGGGTATCAAGATGACATGCATAGTAAGATATATCTAATAGTAATAATCATGGAGTGCAGTCTCCTGATCAAAAATAGGAAATGCGAAAATTGAACAAGCAAAGAAGATGTACTCACCAGGACCTCCTATCCAGATATAAGGGTCGCCAGACCAAATACCTCATGTCTCCTGTATGCATGTCAATCATATGCAACCATAAAAATGCAGCATCCAATATGCAATAAACACAAGCAATAAATACAATACATGCATATGATGCAAATGTTCTGGTCACCCCTAACGTCAGTCAGCCACCTCACACATGATGGTGAGACCGAGTGGGTAGGGCTGTGACAACTATGCACTCTGCCATCACTACTCCTGAATGACCGAGTGGACAGAATGCTGTCGGTGTACACCTATCCTCTTACCCCAAATCATAGTGGGGGAGCTCAATGCTCTCATCTCTTTGTGTCATAGTCAAGAGGAGGGATCCCTATCCGCTACCACGCTGCAATCACACTACCCATGAGTGGACCAGCAGAGGCCTGATAGAGCAACCTACTGTAACACACCCTACCTGATATACCACTAACCCATAAGTGGTTGTGTGTGCAGATCCATGTAATTGGCAATGCACTCAATAATAATGGAACCGATAATCGCTCAGCATGCAATCATGCAAAATGGTGCATGACACTAAGCATATAATCCTGAAAATAGTAACCTCCTCATAATGTGTACCAAAAGGAAAAACCAAGCCCCTATCAATGATCTAGGTACACATGCCAAGTAATAAACCTAGATACACATGCTAGGTAATAAACTAGGTACACATGTCAAGCAAATCAAGTAGCTAGACCTGTATCCGGTAATGCATTGTATGTCACTACATAAGTACACAATGCAAGAATCAAGAGGACATAAGCATAAATGCATAACAGATATCAATATCGTAAACTATGGTGTCAAGTAGTGACATACCAAGCAGATATAAGCATAACTATTACTACCTGTTATAACTCACTAAGCATATCAGAATGACAATATCAAAAAGATAAGTCAAAGGTACTCGCTTTAAAAATGGAGATCGTATAAGTTAGATCCCATGTCAAGATGCTCGTCTCGAATCAAAATCCTATAACAACATGCATATAATTTTAGTAAAGTCCAAATGCAAATAGTTAAACTAAATCCTAATTTCATTAGGAGCCTCAATTTGGATTGTCCTAAACAATCCAACTAAATTAGTCAACCCAGATTGGATCCATCATACTTATTTATCAATTCTTCCATAAACAATAACCACTACATTGGATTTGGATATCCCCAAGCATCACAATCAGATTACATCAATTAACATCATCATATAGGGCTAGATTAAGCATGATCATGTTCCAAAAACTCACCCGAGTTGATATCCTAGTCTATGCTTCACAGCTGCAGAAACTCGTCGCCAAAACTGGTGGCCGAAGTTACAATGAAGTTGCTGCTGGGAACAGGGCCAGAACAAATGTGATCAATTAACTCACTTAGCACAAGAATTGGAAATCAGATCCCTACATTTTCTTACCCCAATTCTCTTCCTCTCTGACTGTAGTCAAGTGGTCAAAGGTGCGGCGCCCGGGTGCTGTGACAAGGAGACTTGGATCCCCCCTCTTGGCCGACAGTCAGTCTAAGCAAGGCAACGACTCAGGTGGAGATTGTTGGAGAATCTCAGGTAACCAGAGGAGAAGATGAAGGGCTCGTCCAGTGGTGGAGTGGATCGGAAAGAAAAGAGGGTGGCGTGGCAAAAAGGGAAAGGCCAGCAACTCTCACATAGCTAACGATGTCGATGCTTCTACTAATCTAGAGATGGGAGAGAGAACCCTGCTGCTTTGCGAGCACAAGAGGAAGATCACCAACCTCTTGCAAAGGTCCTCGGCTTTCGGCATTGACGAACTAGGGCACGGGTGAATAACATTGATGAGGATGACAACGCTCGAAGTAAGTCTCACAGCCTCCTGCTTATGGTTAGATAGGGTGGGCTGGGGAGCGAGTCACCGGTGGCGTGAAGATCGTCGGTGTTGATCGACAAACGAGAGGGAGGAATCAGCGCGGTTAGGGACGACGAAGAGGAATCAGTAACAGAAGTGTTCGGCTTCTCCTTGGCCATTATTTTTTGTATGTAGGGGAGAGAAGAGGAAACGAAGTAGCGCTGGGTTGAGGGAGATGAAGGGATCGAGAATAGGTGGTGGCGGCGCGAGCTCGACGAAGAGGAAGAGGGGAAGAGGAGTTTGTACGCGTGGAGAGGCTAGGGCTCGGAGGTGAGGGAAATAAAAAGAAATCAAATAATTTCCAGGAAATTAAACTTAGGTATCTTTAATTAAACCTAAGGTCCAATTTCTCAATCAACTCTCATCTTTGGGTATTCCAAACAGGCTTTTCCCAAGCCTATAAATGCATCCCCTCCAAAGACGTCATATGAGCTCCAAATAATTCTCAGAAAATTTCTAAAAAATTCTAAAAATATCGTTAAGGTCATTCGTCTATTAACCTTTATTATTTATTTATTATTTGGGTACCATATTTTACAACAAGCCTGAGCAGTAAAGATGGTGGACAACAACAGTAGCAGGCGCTGACCGAGCGACAGGTACAGGAGCCCGCGGTATCAACAACCGATCAATAGGTCGGATATAAGGACCGAGCGGAGCATGTGTTCATTCGGGGCAGAATAAGAAGTCAACCAGCATATACATGGGCACGCTCAATGCGCTGATCCCCTTTTATCGCGCACTATTCCAGACTCCCTCAGAGGAACAGTGTTGAGCGGAGAGAGAACCGGGATCCTCTTTGGAAGATGTGCCCGTTCGAGATGCATGGAAAGGGAAAGCACCCAGAAGTGATGATTCGCTTGAGTGGATCAACAGACAGTTCTGTCAGGGGATCCTGGACGACCTCCTACCCCGGCATTACACCCCACTAATGATCAAGGAATATAATAGAATGACTGATCTGGACGACCACCTGGCCAAGTTCTATAATGTGGCCACGCTCCATCAATACACTGACAGAGTAAAGTATCAAGTCTTCCTCACCACCCTTTCTGGGTCAACGCAGTGCTAGTTTAGGCGATTGCTAATTAGATCAATTCATAGCTTCAAAGACTTCCGAGCGACATTCTTGCATCACTTCGCCAGCAGTCGTCGCTACCAAAAGACAAGTGTTAATATATTCACGTTGAAGCAAGGTCCCAAAGAGGCACTAAGGGCCTACATTAAACGGTTCAATCAAATGGTCATGGATATTCCATCGGTCTCCCTAGAGATATTGGTAAATGTCTTTGCCCAAGGGCTTACCGAAGGGGAATTCTTCCGCTCCCTCATCCGAAGGCCGCCAAAGGACTTTGATCACATACTTAGGAGGGCCACCAAATATATAAATATGGAAGAAGCCCAGGCGGCATGGAGGAAGGAAGCACTTGCTGAGCATACTGCTCCCACGGAAAGATGGCCCACCACCAATCATCAACCACCAAAAGGCCCACGATTGGGAGTAGCACAACCACACCAAGAGCCAAGAACACATGTCATGCAGCATGTAGCAGCAAGTCATCCGAAATATGCAAAAGGCAGGTCATGGACACCGTTGTTTTA
The DNA here is from genome assembly GCF_018446385.1 of Zingiber officinale. Classification (NCBI taxonomy): domain Eukaryota; kingdom Viridiplantae; phylum Streptophyta; class Magnoliopsida; order Zingiberales; family Zingiberaceae; genus Zingiber; species Zingiber officinale. The sequence goes on along the minus strand of NC_055996.1, from coordinate 3,569,104 downwards.
CTCCTTTCATCAGTCGACGACGTACAACACGCGCGACTTCTATGACCTAATATCAATCTCAAGCAGACTGGCTCCATGAGGATATCATCGTTGGTCACCATCTCCCGATCAGCATCATCAGTGCCGATCAGCCGAGTGACGGGATAAAGACAGACTGGCGGATGAACAACGCCATCGTCAGCCTCAAAGAAGAAATAACACAAGTCCTATCCGAGCTTCTGCTGAGTGGACCAGGCCCTCAGCTCAGGAGGAGGAAAACCAAAACAACGCCGCTTGGGGTAAAATTGGAATGATCGTCGGTGGGCCAACTGATGGTGATTCCAATCGATCAAGGAAGTCACACGCTCGGCGACTAGAGATACATGTTGTTGAATGCAGTAAGGAAAAGACCGAGGGACCTGAGATTAGCTTCGACCCCCGAGATTTAGAGGGAGTGAAGATCCCTCACGATGAGGCCTTTATTATCCGGGCGGTAATAGCTAACTATACAATTCACCTAACTTTTGTTGATACAAGTAGCTCGGTGAATATAATTTTTAAAAAGGCATTCGACTAGCTGCAAATCGACCGGAACGAACTACAGCCAATGATGACTCTGTTATATAGGTTCACAGGCAACAAAGTGTTGTCGATCGGCTAGGCCTGGTTGGTGATATCACTCGGAGAAGAACCTCTCAAAAGGACCAGGACCACAAATTTTATTGTGGTGGGTACGTCATCCACTTACAATGTCATATTGGACAGACCGGCCCTTAATGAGTTCCGAACAGTAGTATCTACATTCTGCCAGAAAATAAAGTTCCCGGTGGATAGTGAGATAAGTGAAGTCAAAGGCGACCAACTGGCTGCGCGATGATATTACGTCGAGATGGTCAAGATGGAGGCGAGGGCAGCACAGAAGATGCAGGGTTTGGGGTGAACGCCATCATGAAGGAACCTCCCGCGTTGGTTTATGAGGAAAAGGAGGAAGTACTGCAAATCCATCCTAGCCGGTCGGAAGCCACCACCTTTATCGATGTTGACCTGAAAGTAGAGAAGAAGGCGGAGCTAGTTACCTGCCTTAGGCGAACCATGATGTGTTCTCCTGGTTGACACGCAAGCTTCTGGGCATCTCGCCAAGCGTAGCTCAGCATGAGCTTCATGTCTGCCCTGACGCTTGGCCAGTAAAACAGAGGAAGAGAGACTTCAGCGCGGAGTAGAATCAAATCATCTGAGTGGAAGTAGAGAAATTGATGGAAGCCAACCACATCCGTGAGGTGCAGTTTCCGAGCTGGCTCGCCAACGTCATGTTAGTCTCCAAGCTAGGCAACAAGTTACGAGTTTGCATCGACTTCTACAATCTGAACAAAGCTTACCCGAAGGACTTCTATCTGTTGCCTCAAATTGATCAAATGGTGGGCTCCATGATAGGCTGTGAACTGATATGCATGTTCGACACATACCAGGGCTACCACCAGGTGTCACTCGCTCATGAAGATCAAGAGAACGTCAGTTTTATTACGACCTATTGGAGCAATCTAGTGACCTTAGGTTTTGATGTTTAGGCAAAAGTTTAAGTTAGGTTTATTATTGTATTTGATATGCATTGTGAGTGTGCAGAATACGGGTACAACAAGAAAAGTCCAAGTGTGTTCTTGGCAAAGGAGGAAAGTCTAAGGATGAGTCTTGGCGGTGTAAGTCCAAGTATGTAGTCTTGACAACGTAAGTCCAGTGTGACATGGCAATGTATGAAGTCCCGGAGGCGCAACCTCTTGTCAAAGGAAGACCCGACAACAATGACAAGGCCAATGGAAGCTCCAAAAGGCAAGACATGAAGGATGAGGAGGCATCCGAGGGATGCAAGGCTGATGGAGGAGGCTAGAAGGCTAGGTCAATGTTGGTCGGGCGAGGACGAGTGCTGAGTGAATGTACTCAAGGGTTAAATCTTAGGATTAGGGTTTTACTATAGTACTACTATAGCATTACTGTAGCGTTACTGCAACAACATTGTATCAGTCGACTGGTGTTTCCATCAGTCGACTAGTAGCCGACTGTTGGCTTATAACGATCGAATATCACTTAGGACCAGTCGACTGATGGTTGTACCAGTCGACTGGTGGCAGGGAAAATAGTAGGTGTTTTCCTCCTGAGCTCTATTTAATAAAGCTCGGGGTGCTTGGCCAAGGTTGACAAAATAGACTTGGTTAAAGCCTATTAGAGTCTCCCAAGCCCTCGTGTGATCAATGTACTTGTATTCAAGTGTTTGTGGTGAGGTTTCTCCACCGACAAGGAGCTTGAGCTAGTCGGAGATTTTCCAGGAAGTCCTCCACCGACGAATAGGGATCGTCCACTTACGGGTAGCCGTGGAGTAGGAGTTTTATCTCCGAACCACGTTAAATCTTTGTGTTAGGTTTGTTTTCTCTTGTTAGTATTTATTTTTGCATTCCGCTGTGTGTACTAACCATTATAGGAAGCAACATTTTGGGTGAGACGCTATTCACCAAGGTTAGCTCTTGTTAGACTAATCGCCAAGAGAGCGGCTAGAGGAAGAAGATGGAGTCGGAGGGACCTCTTGGATGGGATATCTAAATCCCATCTCCTACGAGCGCGAGGACTTCGACTATTGGAGGAAGTGCATGGAGATGTGGTTCCAAATAAATTGGAACCAATGGATTACGTTGGAGGAACCATTTAAAGCTCCAACGAATAAAAAGGGAAAGCGTCTCCGACCTCGATATTTGACCGAGGAGCAAAGGGAGCAATCGGAGACGGACAAGGAGGTAACTAGAATTTTAATTAATTTATTATCTCCTAATGTAGTATTGAATGTAGGTGAATATGAGAACGTAAGCGACATTTGGAAAAAGGTAATTGCGCTTCATGAGAGTCCTACACAAATCCAAGAAGAGGAGGAGCCCAAGGAGAAAAGTTCATTGGTCCAAGAAGAGAAGGACCAATTAGATGTTGACACGGGTTCAACATCCGAGGAGGAGAAGGAAGATGAGGAGGTATCATCCACATCTTCAAGGGAGGAAAAAGTGGAACCATCCACATCTTCAAGTGAAGAGGAAGAAGAGCAATCCAATGAAGAGGAGATCTTGGAAGCTCAACCCTCCACCTCAACTACCAAGAAGAGCACAAAAGGATCACATCAAATGCTTTGAGTGTGGTAAGATGGGGCACTACAAGAGTAGGTGTCCTTCACTCAAGAAGGTAAAGGAGGTAAACCCTAAACTCACTAAAGTTAATTTAGAAACTAATGTGAGTTGTAGGAAGAAGAAGTAGGAGAAGAAGCACATTAGGTGCTTTACATGTGGTGAGTGGGGGCACTACCACACAAAGTGCCCAAGGAGAGGAGAGCTTAATAAATTGGCGCACTTGAAGAAATGAGAAAAGAAGAGGCGCTCAAGTCAAGGAGGAGCTTCAAAGGTAAAAGGGAAGGTAATCCCTATTTTAAAGTTTAATCCAAGCTCTAATTCTTATATGCTTGTTAGAAATAATGTAGATTATTTACCCAAGCATAATCATGGATTTAGGTACAATGATAGGAATAGGATTAATGTAGGTGATAACCCTAGGAGACCTATTCATGCTAAATCTAGTAAGGATAGACCTAATAAGACTCAAACCACTTTGCTTAAGGGAAGAAAAGTGGGTGAAAGCCTAAGCATAAATCCTAAGAAGGGGAGACATATGCCTAGAAATGTGGGTAGGTCTAAGGATGTCCAAGGTGGACATGTTGATTCAAGGGTTAGAACCCTAGAATTAGAAAACCAAGTCTTGAAGGTAAGGCTTGAAGAAATGGAGAAAGTCCTAGGTAGATTCATTGTTGGATCTCAAGGACTTGATAATGTTATGGGTTGCCTAAGACCCAAAAGTGATAGATTGGGTTTGAGATACCAATCTAGTCTCTCCAAGGTCAAAAAGAAATCATATGATAGGGTGGCAAATGATAGAATATGCTAGGGTAGCATATAATTATGACAAGGATAAAGTGTCTAAAATTAAGGATAAGAAGAAATTAATCAAAGACAAGGTGTCTAAGGTTAAGAAAGTCAAGTTTATAGGACAAGTGTCACCTATGGTGCACCATGTAGGTATATCCATAGTGGATGAGTCGCCAAGGGAGGTGACTAAGGTTAAGATTCCTAAGGTTAGGAAGAGCCTCTGGGACCCATGGTAGATGGGTCATCAAATGCACCAAAGTGGTTTAGAGACAGACTTGAGTCTCAAAACTAAGAAATTGATATAATTGGGTTGAGTAACATGCATGAAAATATGAAAAAAGTTTCATATTGCATGAAAATTAGTTTTGGATGTATATATGCCATATAAATCAATGCTAGGGATGTATTGTGGTTTAGTATGGACAAATATATCAAGAGGAAGCCGAAACTAGGATTTTAGGTTAAGGTTTAATTGAACCATTTAGATCATTTTAAATTTTGTATCAATCTTGGGGTCTATGATAAATATTTATATATATTTTTTTCTCAAGTAGACATGGATAAAATAGACCTCTCCACAAAATTTTAGATTTTTTAGAGGTCTGTGGAATTTCTGGTGCATTTCTGAAGTTGGGTCAGAAAGGTTGGTTTTTGCATAAATAGAGTACCAGTCGACTGGTACAGTTACCAGTCGACTGGTACAGTTACCAGTCAACTAGTAACAGTAATTTGAGCACAGAATATTTTTGTAAGCTCATTTTGATGATGGCAGTCGACTGGAAATTATATCAATCGACTGATATGGTCTGAAAATATTTTTCAACATTAGAAAATGACCAAAAGAGTTATGAACATGTGTGTAATCTTATGGGGGATTAATACATGATGTTTATGATCATTAGAGGTCAAAGAGTCCAATAAATGGGATATTGTTGGAGCTCTTTTTGATGTATGGCAAAAGGAGAGAAGTTTAGGTTTAAGTAGGAAACCTACATACCTTTGCAAAAAAATCCTAACTCAAGGGGGAGCTTAGGTGAAGAGGAAGTGATTGCTCATTTATTTGCAAAGGGGGAGAAGTTTCTTTTTGCGGGGGAGCTTAGGTGATGGGGGAGCCTAGAATTAGGTTTCATGATTTATGCATGTGTAGATTGCATGTTTATTTGCATTATTATTGCATAATTGTTTCCCTAACTTAAACGGGTTGTCAAACATCAAAAAGGGGGAGATTGTTGGAGCAATCTAGTGACCCTAGGTTTTGATGTTTGGGCAAAAGTTTAAGTTAGGTTTATTATTGTATTTGATATGCATTGTGAGTGTATAGGATACAGGCGCAATAAGAAAAGTCCAAATGTAATCTTAGCAAAGGAGGAAAGTCCAAGGATGAGTCTTGGCGGTGTAAGTCCAAGCATGTAGTTTTAGCAACGTAAGTCCAAGTGTGACTTGACAATGGATGAAGTCCCGGAGGAGTAACCTCTTGGCAAAGGAAGACCCAACAACAATGACAAGGCTGATGGAAGCTCTAGAAGGCAAGACATGAAGGATGGGGAGGTATCCGAGGGACGCAAGGCTGATGAAGGAGACTAGAAGGTTAGGTCTAGGTTGGTCGGGCGAGGACGAGTGTTGAGTGAATGTACTCGGGGGTTAAATCCTAGGATTAGGGTTTTACTGTAGCGTTACTGTAATATATACTGTAGTGTTACTGTAGCAGTACTGTAACAGTCGACTGGTGTTTTTATCAGTTGACTGGTAGCCGACCGTTGGCTTGTAATGGTCGAATTTTACTTAGGACCAGTCGATTGGTGGTTGTACCAGTCGACTGGTGGTTGTACCAGTCGACTGGTGGCGGGGAAACTAGTAAATGTTTTCCTCCTAAGCTCTATTTAATAGAGCTCAGAGTACTTGGACAAAGTTGATGAAATAGATTTGGTTAAAGCCTATTAGAGTCTCCCAAGCCCTCGTGTGATCGGCGTATTTGTATTCAAGTGTTTGTGGCGAGGTTTCTCCACCGACAAGGAGCTTGAGCTAACCGAAGGTTTTCTAGGGAGTCATCCATCGACGAATAGGGATCGTCCACCTTACGGACAGCCATGGAGTAAGAGCTTTATCTCCGAACCACATTAAATTTACGTGTTAAGTTTGCTTTTTCTTGTTAATATTTATTTTTCCATTTCGCTGTGTGTACTAACCATTGTAGGAAGCGACATTTTGGGTGAGACGCTATTCACCTCCCTCTAGCCGACGTCAAGGTCCCAACACGACCGATGGAACATACTCGTACAACGTCATGTCGTTCAGACAGAAGAACGTTGGCACCACTTATTAGAGATTAATGAATAAGGTGTGCCGACTGTAAATCAACCGTAATATGGAGGTATACGTCGATGACATCCTAATAAAATCTCTCCGAGCCACTGACCTTTGTGCAGATATCAAAGAAATCTGTCGAACTCTGAGGGTATATAGAATCAAGTTGAATCCAAACAAATGCATGTTCGGAACAAAGAGTGGCAAATTCATTAGATACATCATCACAGAATGGGGGATCGAGGCGAATCCAAGAAAGGTGAGAGCATTGCGAGACATGCCCCCGCCATGCAACTTGAAGGAGGCCCAATGGCTAACCAGATGGATCATCACATTATCGAGGTTCATCTCCAAATCGTTTGACCAAAGTCACCCATTCTTCATGGTGTTGCGCCATGCGACGATATTCCAATGAGATTCAAGGCACTAGAGTAGCTTAAGGAGTACCTCACCTCTCTTCCTGTATTGGCAAAACCCAACGTCGGTGAGCCGCTCTTAATTTATTTATCATCCATAGAATACGTGGTTGGCTCAATGTTGGTATAGCAGAACAGTTCTAAGCAACAACTCGTGTACTTTCTAAGTCATATATTAAAAGATACAGAATCTTGCTACACAAGCCTCGAAAAATTAGTTTACGCACTAGTGCTCACCGCTCGGAGGCTTCGTCCATACTTCCTCTCACATCCAATCGTTGTGATGACCAACAGTGCATTGGGGAGAGTCTTCCTCAACCTAGAAGCATCAGGACGGTTGATCAAATGGACCATTGAGCTGAGCAAATTTGACATACAATATCAACCGTGAACGGTAATCAAAGCATAGACCTTGGCTGATTTTATTACTGAGGTCCAGAACGTTGAGCCTGATGTGATTTGGAAGATCTATGTAAATGGTTCATCCACTCGGCAAGGAAGCGGGATCGACATCCTCTTAATTTCGCTTCGGGAGGACAGGATGTAGTTGTTCGTGTGGTTGGATTACTAGGCTACAAATAACGAAACTAAGTTGATAGCTGGCTTACAGGAAGCTCGACATGTGGGGGCCACAAGGGTCCTCATCCACTCGGATTCTCAACTGACAGCTCAACAACTGTTGGGCACGTTCGAGATAAGTAACGCTTAACTCAAGTTATACGCCAAAACTTTCGAGAAGTTGAAGGCAAACTTCCAAGAAGTAGTTGTACAGAAGATCCCTTGGTCAAACAACTAAGCCACTGATGAATTGGCCAAGTTAGCCAGTTCATTATCGCCAATCATCATTGATTGGCCAATCGAATAAGTCTCATTGCTAGCACACATCGACAGGATGGACGGGATAGAGTTCCCATGCGACTGGAGGACATCGCTGATAAAGTTCCTTCGATCGAGCGTCTCACCAGCCGATCAGGAAGAAGCTCGCTTATTGAAAAAGAGGGTCGGGTGGTTCACCATGGTCGGGGATCAGCTATACAAAAGAACTTTCTCAATATCGCTGCTCAAGTGTGTAGGATCGGAGGACATTGAATACATCTTGCAGGAAGTTCATCAAGGGCCCTATGGTAGTCACCTGCGCAGTAGATCACTGGCTCGGAAGATCTTGTTGGAGGGATATTTTTGGCTCACATTGTAAGATGATGCCGCTCGGACAGTGGTCATTTGCTTGTCATATCAAAAGTATCATAACATCCCACACTGACCCACTAAGAGATGAAAATATTCACGGTATCTTATCTGTTCAACTAGTGAGGCATGGACATCGTTGGATCGTTTCCTATAGCAACCGAGCTTATTTCTACTCGTGACAGTAGATTACTTTTCTAAATGAGTGGAGGTCGAGCTGCTAGCAAAGATAACCGCATATGGTCATCAAATTTATATGGCAAAATATCTTGTGTCGATTCAGCATCCCTCACTGGCTCGTCTTAGATAACGGAAGACAGTTCGCAAGACGGAGGCTCAAGGAGTGGTGCGAAGGCTATGACATTACACAAGCTTTCACCTCAGTGGCTTACCCCAGAGTAATGGTCAGGAGGAAGTCACTAACAGGAAAATCCTCAGAGGGCTACGGGCTTAGCTCGGCCATGCTAGAGGCAGTTGGGCCGATGAACTTTCTAGTGTATTGTGGGCTCATCGTATCACACCAAGAGAGGCAACTGGTGTCACACCATTCCATTTAGTATACGAAGGTGAGGCAATGGTTCCGGTGCAAGTCGAAGTAGAGTTCGAACAAGTGCAGCTCTACGATGATGGAAACGTCGAGCGAAGACTTATGGAGCTTGACCTGGTGGATGAAGTGCGGGATAAGGATAAAGTTTGGCCCATGGCGTACAGGCAGCGCATGAAGTAGAACTTCAACTAGAGGGTGATCCCAAGGTCATTCCAGGTCGACGACTTGGTGTGGAAGAGAGTGAAGTCGGTCGACGATGCCACCAAACTAGAAGCCCCGTGGGGAGGACTTTACATAGTCATTTAAAAGCTCTGCTCGGGAGTCTACTACATGCAGGATGAGGACGGGAGAAGGCTCGAACAACCTTGGAGTCCGAACCATCTCTAACCATATAGGGTCGGGTGAGAGGTGTGTGGTTAAATCCAGATAAAATTATATCAACGTATGTCTTGTAAATACAAGTGAACAATGAATAAAATTAACAAGTGTCCCAGACTCTTGCATCGAGTGACCAAGTTAAAAGTTGAGCTACGACTATAAATCCTAGTCTACATCAACAGTCGAGCGGTGACTATAAACCTATGTCTATACCATCAACGGTCGAGCGGCGACTATAAATTCATGCCTACACCATCAACAATCGAGCGACGACTATAAACTCATGTCTACGCCATCAACAGTCGAGTGATGACTATAAACCCCTGTCGATGAACCAATAGCCGAGTAACGGTTATAAACCAATCTCTATGCCATCACCAGTCGAGCAATGACTATAAATCTGAGAATTTACTTCAACTGAAGTCAAATGACGACTATAAACACCGGTTATACAGTCGATTGGCTGAGGTCATTCCGCATACGCCGTAATGGGCGATCGGATGCCTTGTCGACTTGTTATATAAACGAGCGAAAGTGTAAAGATGCATACTTAGAAAATTTTCATGAAATGCCATAGGCACGAAGGCGGAACAGGACTGCAAGGAACAACACTTAGCAAAATTTAAAAAAAGTGGAGAATCGTCGAACGGACGTGTATTCATTAACACTTGGAAAACTTTTACAGGGAGTACAAAAGGCAGCCGACAAAATAGAGGGGAGGGTTACTCAAGATAGTCGAGCACGTCACCAGCTAGCATCTCGGTCAGCTTCTATTTGTTGATGATCTTGCTAGTCAGAGCAAGAGGGAGATAGCTGCCGTCTTTCAGTTGTTGAATAGTTCCATCAACTCCGAAGTTGAAGAGGCGGAGCGCCTAATCTGTTACTCAGTCGTTAAAGAGGTCAATTGGAGATAATCACGTTTGAAGACTTCAAACCAACCAAGCTCTCCCTCTTGGTAAATTTTTAGCCGATCAGGATGCCTCTAAGTCTACCTTCAAAGAAGCCAGTTTGACATCCTTGGTGTCAAGCTGGACCTTGGTCGCTACTTGCTCTGTCGATCAGCTCTCCTGTTCAATCACTAGAGCGACCTTCGCCTCTTTAAGATTTTGCGTCAAGACCCGAACTTCTTTATTTTTAATATCCAAATCCTCGATGGCGCGGAGCTTACAAGTGTTGGCAAAGTTGATTTTGGACTCAAAGCTGCTGGCCTGCTTGTTGAGCCGCTTGATTTGCGAGGCCTACCAGCACTCTTGTTCTGCTTAGCTTGTAGCTGCTTGGAGCTCCTTTCCAGATCAACCTTTAGTTGGGCCACCTCGGCAATCAGTTGCTCCAAGCACGCCCGAGAAGCCTCTGATGGGCCACTCAGAGCACGCAACTGTTAGACTTCGTGCTCCAAAAAAACTAGTCTCTACACATAGCCAGACTCTCGACCCAGAACTGCAGAAAAAAATAATTTAGTAAATACTGAACCAAAAATATACAAGTGGGCATATGGGTAATATACATACCCAGTGGCTTTTTGTGTGTGGTCATCCGCGAGCTCCCTAGTGGAAATGGTCGTCACATAAGCCCTAGTATTAGCCCATACTTGGGCCAGGAGCCCTTGGATCCGAATCGGGTGTTCGGGGGAGCGTGGCTCAGAGTCTCCTGGATGGCGCCACTTATCCGTTGGTAAGTGGATAATGATCATTATATGTCTCTAGTCACTCGGACCTGAAGGCTCTGAGGTTGCTCTGCCGGTGGACTTAGGCATCGGGGAGGATCAAATAGTAGATACCTATGCGGCCGACAAGGAGGACTGAGGAGGCATATACGCGATAGGTGGCGCACATATGGTCCCCAACAGCAACCCGGGTAGGGAAGGTGTCTGGTCGGATGACAAGAAAGTGGAAAGTGCGGCAGCCCCCTGCTCGAGACAGGCAGGTGATGAAGTCTCACCCCGCTCGGAAGAAGGACACGAGCCAACATGGGTGGGGGTATGAAAAGCAGAGGTGCCCCAGCATAACGAAGGCTCCCCTCGATGCCTCTTGCGTCGTTGGATCAACGGCTCACCGGAGGTGGGTGACTCCGAAGGCACCGTGATCGGCGCCATAGATGGTCGCTCTAGAGGCAGCTTGGTGTGAACCATATTGCATGTCACGTGACACTTCAAATTATTAATTGTTGAAAACTCATATTAATTCAAAAGAAGAGATGTAGTATAGGTCCCGAGTCGTATTTTTCAAAGGATAGTTAATAAATGTGTGTTTGATTTAGATCTAAAATTCTTTTTAGGGTTTCTATTTAAAAATGAGGGTTTGGTTTCAAGTTTTCTTTCTAAATGAATGTTGAAATGCAATAGAGAAAAGTAATTCCCTTAACCAAATCTAACCTAAAATAGAAATCATACCCTAGCTGTAAACTAAACTATGGGTCGATAAGGAAATTTATTTGTTAGCAAATTAAAGAAGAACTAGACTTGAAAAGCAACTCATCTAAACATCAATTCCTCAATGAGAAGATGAAATTCAACTCCTACAATCAAATTGAAAACAAACTAAACAGAGTTTGCCTTGACAAGTTGACAGACTAAATTGCAAAAACTAAGCTTACTAAACAAGATCAAGATGGCTGATACAGAATTAAAATGTATGGCAATCGAATTGCAGCAAACCAAATACAAAGATCAAGGGTTTCTGATTTGGTAAAGTAATGGATAAAATGCTTCAATCAAATTGCAGAAAATCAAAACTGAAGGTGAGTTGCAAATGTAAGTAATCAGATCATCAAATCTGAGTTATTAAATGGAAATCAAAGATAAAGAAAATGTTTCTCAACTCAAATCATGGATCGAGTTCCTTCTTCCTGCTGCCAAACAGAAATGCCTTTGGAAAACACCCTTCAGGCAATTAACGAAGAAGAACCGAACACCTAGCTAGTGCTGATGATGCTCACAGCTCCTGGGAACTACCCTTCAAGCTCGTGACCAACTGAAACTCTCGACGCTCGAAGAACAGAGGAATAAAATCCGGAATCTCTTGTTCTAATCGAGTGATCTGATCGATTCAGAAGTCACGGATGAATTTAAGGATGAAATGGAATCAAAATATCGAGAAAACACCGCCGACAACTCCGTTGGATGATGCAAGCTCAGATCGGGGAAACACCCTCTAATCTATCGCCGCTGAGGAATGCGAATGCCAAATCGCGATCAAGGAAAATGCCATCTGTCACGCCCTAATCTTCGAGAGCTGATCGTCGGTTGCTCAGGTATCGTCGTCGATGAAAGAAACTTGATCTCAGATATGAGAAGTGGAAGGAACGGAGCTTGTGACCCGCGTCTGGAAACGAAGATGGAACAGTGAATAGTAACACAAGTCGCTGTTCACCATGCCAATTTTTGGGTTTTATACCTAGGTTCAATCAAAGCGGGATTAGAGTCTAGTTCAAGTGCAAAATTAGGGCATTTGGTAGGGAATTGGACTTGGGTTTAGCTCAAGAGGGAAACTCCTTCGAAAAGAGTCAAATCCATTGGGTTTGCTTCTTCATCTAGTTAGATGAACCATCTTGTTTGGTTTATGTCATGGCCCAATTGAAGTCAACTTAGTGTCCTACAAAATCAAAAGCAAATAGTAAGGAAATATCATGAATTAGAAGAAAAATACACTTAAGCTCAAGACAATCCTTCATGTATAAACATAATTAAAATCGTATATCAACACATGCAATTAAACCTAATAAACCCAATATCAACCCAAAAAAATGTATCAAATAATGACTTATCACAGCTCAGTAGTGTCAGCTGTGACATCGCTAGCCGCCATATGACCTCCTTCACTGGCATCAGCATGGCTGTCTCCAACTTCTCTGGTCAGATTGTCAGACTATTCGGCTGGTAGTAGACCGCGGCTCTCCAACTTGGCGATACCCATGTCATTAATCTCTGTGTCAGTGAGCCTACACTTGCCACTCAATCGTGCTCTCAACATGATTTAAGCTACGAAAAAGGAAGAAAAATCAGTTAAATTCAAAGATGAAGAGAAGAAAGAGAATACCTAGGGTGAGAGGCAGCCGTGTTCGGATTGGGCTTACCGAACACGTATAAGACACTCTCCAGTAACAACCGATGAATATGGTACTTCTGACTGGCCAGACTGGAGGTGGTCTGGAGATAATCCAATCGGCTTTGATATCAGTTGAGCAGTGAAGGCTTCATCACTTCCATTTGCCAACTGGTTGGGAAATCAGGCCGATTGGGAAATCGAATGAAAAAATAGTGCTCCCTCTAGTGCTTATTGGAGGATGACATTTTATCAAAAAAGACAGAGCCCACTCAAGCTTGAAACAAAAAGGTTTCAGGCTCAAATAACTTAGGATGATAGAAATAGCAGAATACCCAAGGCACTAAAGGGATGTCGTGCAGACAAAACAACACAACTACCCCGTACAACAACCTAAAGGAGTTAGGGACTAATTGGTGCAAGGAGATACGAAAGTATTTACACACGACTGAGAATGGATGACATAAAATTGCTCCTTAAAGAAGGGTAAAAAGCCATCACGAGGTAAATGGGGTCGGTCGTAGGCTGAAGGGATAGCAATTTGATAGTTGGAGGGGAAGCGATATGTAAGGTTCATTTGATCAATCTTATCCCTATTGAACTTTGACTCGGTAAATGTATACTAAATCCTGGGGATGGACGCAGGGGATTGAGGAGAAATAGCCATTGAAAACGAAAGGGAAAGATGATTGACGACACGACTAGAAAGGGAAAGAAGGCTTACAATGAAATATTGTCGGCAGCGAAGAAGAAGACAGAAAGCGTCACAGAGTGTGCTTAAGATCAAAAACGCGAGGGAGTGTGAAGACAACGGCGAGTAAATAAGGGCTTATAAAGCCCAGCAAATGATTGCTCTGAGCCGTCAGATCGAGGGTTGCAGAAAACTAAGTTGAGGTCTAGCCGTACAATTTGAAAAGACTCTTATCACATCATCAACGGATATCCGCCTGTTATATCAAGCATGCGGTGATAAAAAGTGGGACACGTGGTAGTCGGATATGGGAAGGCATTAATGAGGCTTAATTAAAAGGCATGGGCAATGTGCTCAGCCATAGTGATCGAAGATTTGCGCAATTTCCAAGAAATTAGGATGGCATCAGCAACCACTACTAGACGCTCGTCCCAGGAAGTGATGAGATGTGAAAGTGTGATAAGTGTTGTCGTCAGCTATGCGGATTAGCACAAATATATGAAATATACGATAACCGAGCGGCGACTCAAAATCCAATCTCGTGAAATAAGATCCGAGCGGCAACTACACACTCAAGTTGGTAAGATGAAACAGAATAGCGATTGAGAAGATTAAATAATCCGATCAGATGCTCAAGAACAGAGAATGCCCGATCGGTAGTGGGGCCACCAAAGACACTACTTGTCCAGTCAGTCGGGCTTACAACCTCCTTCGACTATTCTTGAGGGGAAGACTTGTGATGCAGTGATAAAGAAGGTCCATCGAGTTCGGGTCAAGGGCAGAGAGAGCAGCCAGCGTGGAGGTCAAATTCAAGACGGTCAATGCCAGAAAATTGATGGCCCGCCAAAGGTGAGCCGAGCGGAGGTCTATTGCAGTTGTTGATCAGGCATGAAATGTCCGATCGGCAAGAGGTTTATCCAATTAGAGCACCCGTACGGCCAAGATTGCCATGGTGGGAACATCAGATGCTCATCACAAAGTGGTGAAACGCTTAGACGATCGGAGCACTGGTCCGGTCGGGCGAAAACAATCAACTAAGCGAAGGGATTATAAAGAGGGTTCATGCACCGACAGAGATATACGTTATTCACTATTTACACCTGTACTCACTGTTGTTTCATTTCATTCTATTTTTTCGATGATTGACTTAAGCGTCGGAGGGCTAGCGTTGGGACCCCTTCCTTGGTTCGACACTGACACTTCTTATGTTGCAGAGCGGAATGAGGTCTATACATAGTCAACCCAGAGGCCACAACCTCAACCAACCTTCTTATTAATTTCCAGACATGATCATCCATCAACAATTCAAAGTTTGGCATGGGATATATCTTCCGGTGATTAATCTTGGATACCTGGAAGCTTCCCGGATGGGTGTAGCAGATGCCTTCTTCCCCCTCGATGGTTGGAATGAACTAGTATGAGGGCTCACATGGCATGCTGACATGATGATCCTTTTAGGGCATGAAAAAGGAAGGATGTGTGCGCTCGTAGGGCAGAGAAAAATAGGTAAGGCAGACTTTGGGGTGTGCAACACATTGCTTCATTCTCAAGTCACGTAGGGGAATAGAAGGAAGGATCAGGATGGGGAGCAAATTGAATATAATATATATCACATGATGCAAGCTTTCACATGGTAAAAGATGATTTGCTTACCGCTAGTATTAATCTATCCCTAGATTAATATCGAGGAGGTAAATCATAGATGATTATTAGCTATTAGTATAGATAGCCAAGACATAAGAAGACATGCTTGGACACGTGGAATTTTGACCCAAAATCTCATGCGGCAACTGTTGGTGCAATTGACCTCTAGGGTTTCGATATTTGGCAATGCACCCAAGTCTGGTCAGTTTGACTAAGGATTAATCCAAACAGGACTTGATATTTGGAAGAGAGTAGTCTAGTCAGGACTAGATGACTAGCAAGGATAAGTCCTAACCGAAGGATAGGCAAGTGAGAAGTCCTAACTAGAGATTAGGCAAGTAGAAGTCGAGTGAAGCCCGGAAATGGAAGTCCTAGTGAGTGAAGCTAGGCAACCCTAGGGAGGTAACCCTAAGTAATGTGTGACCGACTAGTTTCCGTTCGACCGCGCGCGGCCGACCGGACCAGCGAATCCTGAAATATGTTGACACTGTTTTACTTTACTATTTTATCTATTGTACTAACCCAGTGTGTAGAAGGTGAAAGGTTTGAGAAAGTCCAGATAAGTCAACAGGCTGACCGGATATCTGGTGAGAAGTCTAGATAGATCAACGGGCCGACCGGATATTTGGCAAAAAGTCCAGTTTGGTCTGCGAACTGAACAATTGGCAAAATGGTAAGTAAAAGTAAGTCACTGGAGGAGAGTGACTAAGTGAGGACGCGTCCCGGTAGAGGGGACAGTAGGCGTCGGTCTAGGTTAGGTCCATTTCAGATCTCTAATATGAGACCTTGACTAATTTATGCTCTTCGGAGGATAGAAACTAATTACTACCACATATTATTGTGCTAACTTTGTTTTGCAAGGTAGATGTTTTAGTTATTAAACTAACACATTTTACAGGGTGATCCTGTCCGAACCAGAAGTCAGCAGACGCTGGGCACGTGACGCTCCAAGGCTCGCTGATGTAGGTCTCCAACTAGTGTCGAGATGCTCCGGCTATCCTGCACAGAAGTCGAGCCGGGAAGGGGATTCCCAGCGACGACCCTCCGACGCTCAAGTCAGGTAAATCACGATGAACAAGGTGGCTCCAGAAGTCTCAGAGTACATACCCTCCTCCCCTGTCGATGAAACCTGAGGTTCTTTATATAGAGCTGTGAAAGGTTCGGGCACGTGTACCAAGGTGCATAAGTGTCCCCTGTCCTATCCTAGGTATGCGGCTGTCAGAAAGCTTACCTGTCCTTTCCTAGGTACGCGGCTGTCAGAAAGTTTACCTGACCCATATCGCTACAGTCAAAGCATGCCCTCGATGGGACAGCAGAATCCCCTGTCACAAGATTTGGAGCATGACACACACGTGAAACCTACAGGTTGTTGGAGAAAGAAATCCTCTGGCCATTTCCTTTGCTCCAAACTTGTAGTCCGAGCGGAAAGATACCTAAACATCCGACCGGACATCCGCAGTGGTTTACTTGTGCTTTGTGGAGACTAACAAACAGGGGTGCTTTATGACTGTGATCGGTCAAAAGGTCAGCTCGGCCCATGACCTTTTTAACTGAGCGTCGGAACCCCGATTTGACAGGGTGCCTACCAACTATGAGTGCAAACCGGCCGGACCTTTCCGGGTACTCGATTCCATCGGCCGGCCGGCAGTCCAATCGGACCGGCCCTCTATGGCCGTCCGTCCGGTCGGACCACATTCTCCTCTGGGTGGGCGGCTGTTCCGGTGACTTCCACTTGGCGTTGACTTTGCAAGAAAAAAGGGGGGGGCCCGCTCTTACTGCCTTCCCTTCAAGTCTAGTCGAAGGAGGCGAATAGTCTGACTGACTGGACTGTGAGTCTAGCCGAACGGCTCATCCATGCTAATATTCTACGCCCGGTCAGCGGCGGAGATATCCTTGAATGAATCAATGATGGCTTTTGCCGGATCTCCTCGCGTTCTGCGTCAATCTTCGACATCAATGTCGATCATACCTTCAATAAATGCTACGAATGATTGACTGCCACGTGGAGCAATGCCATCAGAGGACGGAGGCGGTTGCATGGCATTTTGATGTAACCGAAGCAATTCGAAATAAACGGCTAGATGTATGCATTGATTCCCGTGACCTGGATCCGACGGTGGGGGCCGACCGGCCCTCACACTATAAATTCCTCGTTTCCTTCTCATCTTCGCACGCCTCCGTTACCTCTACTGTTGCTCTCTGCGTTGCGGGCTCCGGCGATCTTGTTGCTGCCTTCTGACGCTTTCCGGCGCCTTTCCTCGATTCATCTCCCCTCAGTAAGGTTTTAGATCTCTCATTTTTCCTTTCCGATATCTAATTCGCACTTCTGCTCTAGTTTTTGAAACTCCATTTCCCCGTCTTTGAAACTTCCTTTTTGATTTCTTCTGTCCCGATCATGGCCAGTTCTTCTCATCCCGAAGAACAATCCTTAGGCCCATGGTATACTACCATGCGATCTCGTTTCGAACAACGGGATTTTGATATTTTGGCTGACAATTTCGAAATCCCCGAGGATATCGAAGTTCGCCTAGCTGGTCCTGCCGCTCGGCCACACAGACCCCCGCGCGGTGGTTTCTGTGTCTTTCGCGACCAATTTACCGCCGGTCTGCGGTTCCCCGTCCATCCTTTTATAGCAGACGTCTGCAATTATTTTGGCGTGCCGCTCGGAAGTTTAGTACCAAACACCTTCCGTCTCCTCTGCGGCGTTGTCGTTTTGTTCAAGATTCACAACATTCCCCTCCGACCGGAGGTCTTCTTTTATTTCTATTATCCTAAGCAAGCCGAGCCGGGCACCTTTATGTTCCAAGCTCGGCCCGGTTTGGTCTTCTTCAATAAACTACCCACTTCCAATAAACATTGGAAGGACTATTATTTCTACCTCCGCATGCCCAGTCAGCCAAACTTTCCGACCCAGTGGCAAGTCAGTCTACCTCCCTCCCGAATCAAGAAATTCAAGACCCGACCGAATATCTTCACTGTACTAGCCGGTCTACGACTTGACATCAACAAGCTTCTTCACGAGGGAGTGATGTACATTTTTGGGCTGAGTCCTATACGGACCCCGCTTCCGACCGGCTTCGGTAAGAACTTTGCTTTGGCACTTGCTTTAATTGCTAACTGATTTCTTTTTCTCTTCATGCACTGACATCGCCATGGACTCGGTGATGGCCGGCGTTCTAAAGAGAAAGGCAGCGCACTGGAGGCGTGGCAAAAAGAAATGAAGGCGCTGGTATTCAGCCGGTCGGTTCTCACGAAGGAGAAAGCGGCACCCAGGCCGAATCGGCATGTGGACAGCGGCGCTACCCCTCCAGGGAACCAACGGCCCCCGTTCGGGAGGAGGATCAGCCGCTGCAAAAGAGACGCCGAGTGGAGACCCCGCTACGCTCGGCAACCTCCGCGGTCCAACCCTCTGACCGGGCCGCCACGACTGCGAAAGGGAAAGCGCCGGTGCCCGAGACCATTTCATCTGACCGGACGCCTTCTGACTGGGACGAGCTGACTGCTCCGGTCGAGGCCACTCCGGTCGACACTCTCCCCCCCGCTCGCCGTTCAGTCCAACGTTCGACCATCCATTCGCGGTCTTCTGCGCCAGCTTCTGATCCCGGTCGGGCGATCCCTGGTCACGGCCGCACAATACGGGTTACTCTTCATCTTCCGACTGAAGAGTTGCTGCCAGAAGCTGACCGGACGACCGTGCCCGAGCACACTGTTACTTTGAAAGGGCCCCTCGCCGAGATGTGGGCCGACGCTCGGGCGCGCGTAGCACTGATCCCTCTCCAGAACTTAGCCAACAGCCACATGCAAGCGGCTACGGGGGTAAGTTCTTCGTTGTTTTTTGTTTTACCTAAAATATTTCCGCTCGGCTTCTAACAACTGCGACTTCTTGTTTCAGAGGTGGGTGGAAGAGATAGCAGTTTCCAACCGTCTGGCTATGGCGGACGAGGAGATAAGGCAACTGCGGGCGGCAGGTGGTCCGAGCGGCTCCCAAGGACCTTCCTACTCCGAGCTGCAAAAAGAGCTGAAGAAAACTCAAACTCTGCTGTGGCCGAAAGCGAAGAAAACAATGATCGTGCCCACGCCCTAGCCGAGTCCGAGCGACAGTCAAGTCGCTTGACACAAAGATAACTCGCCACCACCATGCCATCTCCGATCTGGAGAAGAAAACGTGGAGGCCCGGGGCCGGAGTTGAAGATAAAGGAGCCGACGGAGCACCGATCGGAGAAGGCAGCCGCCTACGGCGATCGGAGAAGATTGAACGTCTGAATGAGGCCCCGACAAGCTCCTGTGCAACCTTCAAGGAATACCAGATGCCGAGCCGAGCCGAGTCGCCGCTCTCCGACAAAGTTACATCCGATCGCCCGAGTTCTCGGAAAAATTTGCGAGCGGATGTACTCGGCCGACCGCAATTACGGCCACTATGACCTATCTCAAGTCGAAGGGCCTTCTTCCCGAGTCCACCAATATTCCGACCGGCGATCAAGTGGAGCTCCGAGCAACATTCCGAGGGACCTCTACGACTACATCGAGTAATTTTTGTAATTTGGCTGCTCCTTTTTGTACTTAGGCCACCCGACCTAAGGTTCTAATTTTAATGAAATGCTTTCCTTCGTGTACTCTATCTTTTTGCACTGTCCACTCTGTCGGCTCGTCTTCTATCACATCATACCTTGGGCTCGAGGTGCATTCTTCCGAATGAAGTGTTTTCCCAGCCTCCCGTCCTACCGAATATCAACTGGTCACGGCCGTAATCGCTCGCTATGTCGATCCGAACCTTTTTACCGAGTCCGATCGAAAATAGCTTCGGTCCGACAATCGGTGGAATACGAATGATCGCATGTTTATATTCCGTCGGATTATTTATAGGCCGCTCTTCTCTTGATCTTTAACGACGGTGCTCGTCGATCTTCCGCTCGGAGGGTTTATAGACGCCGGCTCGTCTCTTGATCTTTAACGACGGTGCTCGTCGTTCTTCCGCTCGGGGGGTTTATAGACGCCGGCTCGCCTCTTGATCTTTAACGACGGTGCTCGTCGGTATTCCGCGGAGGGTTTATAGACGCGGCTCGTCTCTTGATCTTTAACGACGGTGCTCGCCGATCTTCCGCCGGGGTTTAGACGCCGGCTCGCCTCTTGATCTTTAACGACGGTGCTCGTCGGTCTTCCGCCCGGAGGGTTTACGCCGGCTCGTCTCTTGATCTTTAACGACGGTGCTCGTCGATATTCCGCCGGAGGGTTTATAGACGCCGCTGCTCTTGATCTTTAACGACGGTGCTCGTCGGTATTCCGCCGGAGGGTTTATAGACGCCGGCTCGCCTCTTGATCTTTAACGACGGTGCTCGTCGGTCTTCCGCTCGGAGGGTTTATAGACGCCGGCTCGTCTCTTGATCTTTAACGACGGTGCTCGTCGGTCTTCCGCCGGAGGGTTTATAGACGCTCGTCTCTTGATCTTTAACGACGGTGCTCGCCGATATTCCGCTCGGAGGGTTTATAGACGCCGACTCGTCTCTTGATCTTTAACGACGGTGCTCGTCGGTCTTCCGCTCGGAGGGTTTATAGACGCCGGCTCGTCTCTTGATCTTTAACGACGGTGCTCGTCGGTCTTCCGCTCGGAGGGTTTATAGACGCCGGCTCGTCTCTTGATCTTTAACGACGGTGCTCGTCGGCGCGGATATTGGCTAGACGGCCGTTAAGGCTAATTTTGACACTTCCGTTCGGAGTTGCTTTTCGCCTTTCCCCCAGCTTGGATAATGCCCTCCTGGCCGAACGGCTCAGGATCTACTTCATCGAGTATTTTGGCTCGGATAATATACTTCCGTTCGAAGGGTACGGGGCCTTCGATCTTCGAGCGTTCGGCTTGACCAATTTAATTCCGGCCGAACGGCACGGGTTATTTGCTTACAAATCTAACCACATAAACCTCCCGACCGATCGGCTCGGGGGCCTTCGCGCTACGATGATAATGCCTTATATTCGCTCCTTTGACTTTTCATCTCTGCATTTCAAGTATTTAGTCGGAAAATGAAATACACAGGGTGATTTATAGTGATACACCTTTCACCCCGCCCGGTAAGGCTGGAGGTGGTTCGCGCGCCACGGGCTATCTAGCCGCCGTCCTCATCCTCCAGATAATACGCGCTCGAGCGGAGCTTTTCGATGATTTTGAAAGGGCCTGCCCATGGCGCTTCAAGCTTGCCGACGTCGCCGACCGGCTTGATTTTCTTCCAGACGAGATCGCCGACTTGGAACGATCTGGGAATTACGCGCCGGTTGTAGTTTTGCTTCATCCGCTGACGGTACGCCATCAGTCGAACGGACGCCTTTGCCCTCTCCTCTTCTACCAAGTCCAGCTCCATGTTTCTTCGCTCGTGTTGTCATCATCATAGTTCCGGATCCGGGCGACTCAACGCCTACTTCGACCGGTATGACCCTCACCGCCAGATACCAAATGGAACGGTGTGACTCCCTTCCCTTCTCGTCGTTCGGATAGCCCACAAGACGCTCGGCACCTCGTCCGCCAACTCCCTCCCAAATGGTCGAGCCGAGGCAGAATACTAAGAATTTCCCGGTTGGCGACTTCATGACCGTTGCTCGAGGATAGGCCACGGACGTGAAATGTTGCTCAATGCCGTAGCTTTGGCACCAATCCTCCAACATCTTCCCCGTGAATCGCCCGTTGTCGGACACCAATCGGCGAGGGATGCCGAACCGACAAATGATGTGCCGATAAATTTTTAACCATTTGCTCGATGATCTTTGCCATTGGCCTCCACCCACTTGGAGAAGTAATCTACCGCCACTAGTAAATCTGCCCGGTCGCCACCGGAAATGGACCCACAATATCCATTCCCACCGATCGAACGGACATGAGATGGTTGATGCCTTCATCTCCTCTCCGGTCGGTGGGAGAAGTTGTGATACTTCGCATGAAAGGCATGTAGATACCGTCCGAGCGGCATCTGCTTGTAAAGTTGGCAAAAGTATCCGGCCAAGAGGATCTTTCGAGCCCCGGATGACCTCCACATGATCCTTGATGTACTTCCGGAGGATGTAAGATGAGTCCTCCGAGCTACACATTTTAGCAGAGGACGTGAGAAAGCTTTCTTGAGCTGGTCTCCGATGAGTGTAAACCGACCGCTCTTCTTCCGAGAGCCGGCCGCATATTCATCGGATGGTGTGGTGCCCGAACGGAGGAATTCTATAATAGGTGTCCTCCATCACTTGGAAACGCGAGGCCTTGCATCCGTCGACATGCGCCACCATCGCTTTTTCAATTGGTCCGAATGGCGATCGCTGCTATTGAGCTCGCGAGTTTGGCCAACTCATCGGCCTGGTTCTCCGCTCGGGAATCTTCCGTAAGCACCTCTCGGAAAGTAGCTTTGAGTTTCTCAAAGGCCTCCAGAGAGTTTAAGCCGAACACGCTTGATTTCAAAGGTGCTTGGAAAGTTGCCGAGCGCCAACCGTGAATCCGAATGAGAGTTACCCGACCGCCCCCACATGTCGTGTCACTGTAATCCGGCCATAAGGGCCTCATACTCGCCTCATTGTTGGTGGCCTTGTAGTCCAACCGGACGGATAGGTGCATCTTTTCTTCTTGCGGTGAGATAAGTAATATCCCAATCCCGCTTCGAGCCGAGTGGAAGACCCATCCACATATATCTTCCACAGAGCTTCCGGCTCTTGCACTTTGGTCACAAAATCAGCCAAGGATTGGGCTTTAATCGCCGAGCGGGCTGGTACTGGATGTCAAACTCGCTTAATTCTGCCGTCCACTTGATAAGCCGTCCGGATGCTTCGGATTCAACAGACTCTTCCGAGTGGACTGCTCGTCCGACAATGATTGTGTGGGCCAAGAAATACGGTCGAAGGTGCTAGAACCAATGCAAAGGCCAACTTCTCGAGCCCTGTGTAGCGAGATTCAGATCTTTCAAAATATGGCTCGGAAAATACACCGGCGCCCTCACAAGTGCCGAGCCTACAAGATGTTCAGTTGACGACAAATACATATACAATGACTCACCTCCGATCGGCTTCGCAAGACAGGGAATTCAGATATGTTTTCAACTCTTCAAATGCTCGGTCACACTCTTCGCTCCACTCGAACTTAGTAGCTCTGCGTAGGATCTTGAAGAATGGCAGGCTCCGGTCGGCAGTTTTGGAGATGAATCTTATCCGACCGGTCAACCGCTGCACTTCCCTTGTGTTTCGGGAGGAAGCATGTCTTGCGAGCTTTCACCTTGTTGGGATTTGCTTCGATCCCCCGCTCGGTCACTATATACCCCAAGAAACGCCTCCTTTAGCTCCGAAGGCATTTCGGGATTTAGCTTGACTCCATATTTGCGATGTTCGGAAGGTTTCTTCCATATCCTTGAAAAGATCGGCTCGGACGGATTTGATAAGAATGTCGCCCACGTAAACTTCCGTGATCCGCTCCTTGAATACCTTGTTCATCAAGCGGTGGTCCCAGATTCTTCAATCCGAACGGCATCACATTGTAGCAATATGTGCCGTCGGACGTTACGAAGCTCACCTTTTCTTGATCTTCGCGGCGAGCGGTACTGTGATAGCCCCGTAGGCGCCGAGCATGCAATTAACTCACAAATGGCAGAGTCCACCAACGATCTATCCAGGCAGAGGATAAAGATCTTTGGGACATGCTTTGTTTAAGTCCCGAAAGTCAATGCAACTCGCCACTTGCCGCCCGGCTTGAGACCAATACCACGTTGCCACCTGAACTGCACCTCACAGATGTGGCGGCCTCCAAGTTTCTCTACTCACCGGATTATGGCATTCCGCCGCGCTAAAATCTCTTTTTGCTCTGCCATCGCCGAGGCCAGTCGGACATGCAACTCATGTTGCGCTAGGCTAGGCGAAATTCCGGCAACTCGTGTGTCGACCAAACAAAGACATCATGATTTTGCCGGAGGCATTGGATCGCCTTCTTCTTCTGCTTTTCCTCTAGATCCGAGGCGATGAAAGTGGTGGCCTCCGATCGGGTCGGATGGATCTGAACTTCCTCCTTTTCATCATAAATTAAAGCAGGAGGTTTCTCGGCTGTACCTCGATTCGGGACCTTCCGAGCGGAAGAAGCTTCGCTCGGATCATCTCTATATAGCAACGCCGAGTTGCTAGTTGATCTCCCCGCACTTCTCCAACTTTGTCCTCCACGGGAAATTTTATCTTCGGTGGAAGGTTGAGACAACCGCCCGGAATTCGCCGAGCGCCGGTCGTCCCAAAATGACGTTGTAGGATGAGGGAGAGTCAACCACCACAAGTTTGTTGTCCTGGTCCAGCGGCTCTTCTCCCAGTGAGGTGGCTAACCGGATTTGTCCGACCGACAGAACTTCATTGCCCGTAAACCCGTAGCGGTGCAGCAGCTCGGCTCGATCAATTTGATGCTGATCGAACGCCTTCTTGAATAGTATGTTGACCGAGCTCCCCGTGTCAACAAATATGTGAATGGTGTAATTTGCTATTACCGCTTTAATGAGCAACCGTCATGGGGTACTTCTACTCCTTCCAAGTCTCCGGCCCGAAAGTGATTTCGTCCACTTGCCCGCTTGGCTACAGACCGTATGGATCTGCGCAACGCCGAACGCCTTTCTTGCTCGGTTGAGTCTCCTCCGGCCCACCGAATAACGCTGATTTCGCCCAAGTATTGCTCTGCTTTCCTCCCGAGTGGATGGTCGGGACCGCCTCGACGTCCGCCACTCTCCGCCTGGGATCTATGTCGGTCGGACGATGGTGATGTCGCCTCTATGCGGGTCCGGCCGGCTTCCGGGTCCTTTGCCTCGTGTTGAGGGGAGGAGACCGTCGCTTTCCGGGAACAGATTGGACACAAAGGGAAGGCTTCGCAATCCCTCGTGTTGTGCGTATCCGTTTGGTGGAATTTGCGAACATTGGGGTCCACCTCTTCTTTGGCTTGGCCGAAAGCACCACTTCGCACGGCGATCCGTGTGGGAGATCAATTGCTTCACCCTGGTCCTCTAGGTGGTTGCCGGAGTGCCGCCCGCCTAAGATGAACAAGTGCACGCCGGTTGGAGCTTCTTTTCCGAAGGCTTGCGCTTCTTCCACGCTTATGTATTCGTTGGCCCGATGTAGCATGTGATCATAGTCTCGGGCGGCTTTCGGATGAGCGACCAAGAAGTCCCCATCAACAAGGCCTTGTGTGAAGGCGTTCATCATCGCTTCCGATGTGGCTGTTGGGATGTCCATCGCCACTTGGTTGAATCACCGGATGTAAGCTCGGCGATTCTTTTGGTTCTTGCTTGATGGCGAACAAGCTAACGCTTGTTTTCGATAACGCCTACTCCGGCGAAGTGGTGGAGGAAGGCCGTCGAAGTCCTTGAAGCTTGTGATGGATCCGTCGGCAGTCTCCGAACCACCGCTGAGCCGATCCCGAGAGCGTGGTAAGGAAGACTCGACACTTACTGTGTATTGGTGGAGCGTAGCGGTATTATCAAACTTACCCAAATGATCATCCGGTCCGTTGTTCCATTATACTCGCCGATCGTAGGGGCACGTAGTGCTTGGGCAGAGGATCTCGAATGGCTTCCAAAATTGACGGTTGGTCCGGAGATGAGTCCGTCCGGAGCTTTCCCTTCTTGTCATCCCGCCTTGGCATTTCATCCGAGGAAGATCCTATATCTCTTCGGCTGGTTGGCTCCGGGGTGCGAAATAAGGCCCGGTGGAATGCGACGGTGGTCGGAGGTGCTTCCGCTCGGCCCCCGACGCGGACGTTGCTTGTTGCTCCCCGCTCGGCGATGATGCTTTTG